>NW_021833071.1:15000-42500 GCF_006345805.1 Octopus sinensis
AGAAGGGAGAATATGAATGGGTGAAGATATAGCTGTGATGGGGCGATTAGTAATGGATTCTATGGAATGTAATATTTGTGTGTGTATATATATTTCTTTTATTCTTAAGTTGAGGTATATTAATTGTTTGTCGTAGACCCGTTAAGAAGTGGCCTGTATTTTATAATAAAGATATTTTCTTTACTTATTCGTTGTCTCGAGGTTGTATCGTCCCTAAATTGGTAGAGGGGGAAAATTCTGAAGTTTGGTGTTTTTTTGTTGGCGCAAGTATCTATGTGTTGGCTAAAAGCTATTTTCTGTTTTGGGGAATTTTTATCTGGGATCTGTGCAGGGCCATTCGTTTACGCAAACCATTTTTTGTTTGGCCTATGTACTGCTCTTGACACCCGGAGCAGGTTAGTGAGTATATTAGGTTCTCCGAAGCACATGTGAAGCACTATATATATATATATATATATATATATATATATATATTTATTATGTATGTATATATATATATTTATATATTTTTAAATACATATATACATACATATATATATATTCATATGTGTATATAAATGTGTTTTTTTACATATGAACGTGTATCTCTCTATATATGCATAAGTATTTATGCATATATATATATATATATATGTTTATGTATGTATATGGGGGGTGTCTTGTGTCTGTGTGTTCCTTCATGTTCCGTTATGAGGTGGTTTTCTCCTGTATATCAAACTCTGCACATTGTATAAGAAACACTGTTTCGTTCTTATTACTGTGCAGTGCAGCGACCGAATGTTCTCTTAATAAAGTATCGAAATTAAATTGGTGTAATTACACCTAAACCAGTCACAATAGCGTGTTCCAATATACAGCATATCGTAAGAGCAGGTGTGGATTTCCATCGGTGGTAAGCTCCTGGTTTCTAATCTGCCCAATCGAGATCAGGGGAAATCACTCCAATAGATACGATCTACCTTTTCAAAATGCTGAGATGGTAATAAAAATTAACAACACTTACATCATCATCAACAACAACAACAGCAAAGAAATATCCCTAACAGTGATAACATCATTAACGCATTTCTAGGAACAATAATTCCGAATATGGCCAAATAATATTTATCCTTCCTTCTTTTCCTCCTTGATTTACCAATCATCATCATCATCATCACCATCATCATCATCATCATCATCATCATCATCATCATCACAATCGTCATCATCATCATCATCATTATCATCATCATCATCGTCGTCGTTGTCGTAATCATCATCATCATCATCGTCATCGTCATCGTCATCATCATCATCATCATCATCGTCATCGTCATCGTCATCGTCATCATCATCATCATCATCATCATCATCATCATCACCGTCATCATCATCATCATCAGCAGCAGCAGCAGCAGCTGGAGGATGAGGCGCAATGGCCCAGTGGTTAGCGCAGCGAACTCGCTGTCGTAGGATCGCGGCTTCCTTTCCCAGACCGGGCGTTGTGTGTGTTTATTGAGCGAAAATCCCTAAAAGCTCACGAGGCTTTGGCAGGGGATGGTGGCGACCCCTGCTGTACTCTTTCGCTCCAAATTTCTCTCAATCTTTCTTCCTCTGTCTTGTCCCCGACTTCCTACGCAACCGCTGAACCTGGATGCGCATTCATCTATCCGTTGATACCCTCGGTGTCAGTGATTGACCTGCTTTCTCTTCTGCGGGTCTTACGAATAGCAAAGGACCTCGATTCGGACTTCTCCCACAGCGAGCTCTGGGACGAAGGTTGCATCGCTCAACAGCAACAGCAGTAGCAGCATCACCATTTAGTTTGAGTTTGAAGGAACTTGAAATATAACAATTTTAAAGGAGATTTATATTTGTTATATCCTCCGAAAAAAATATATTTCACTTGTATCTGATGCAATGCTTGGGAAAAGCACATTACAATGGATATAAGGAATGGTTTTGGTTGTGATGATGACTTTTATTTCCTCATAACAGTTGCTTTAGTTTACGCCCGGCGAGCAGACGTGATACGTATATTTGTAGAGTTCGTATGAACATGCAAGTGTTACTGGTCCGCTGCAGAAAGTGGGCAACACAATACGACGGATAACACAAAATAGAGAATCTTGCCTTAACCCTCGTGGAAGTAAGAACTATTGAATTCTTTGTACTCAGTTGAAATTGGAAAAGTAGATGAAAAGAATGTTCTTTAACTGAAGAGCGACCATAGCTGGGAACGGACTCCAAAACTCTTTTCCAATTAACATATTCTACAGCGATATAGAGATAGCAGTGATCGAGCAATTCAAAAAGGAAGCCATCGACCAACAGGTCTTTGACCATGATGATGAACCTCTTATGTCATAGTAATAACAGTCTTGCGAGTTTGGGGAGCTGTAGTTGTATGTTCGAGGATAGCGAATCCTCGTAGATACTTTACAAGATTATTCGACGAAATTAGGCACGCGAAAAACGAGTGTAGAATACACATGTGTGTATTTAACCTGTGAAAGGAAATTGGGGTCCTGATATCAAACCTTTGATTCTGAAATATGAAATGACTGCCATACGTTGTATCATTAAGAAGTTTAAACGTTTATCTAAATTTGAGGAAAAGAAAAAAAATGTTGTGTCACATTACAAAAACCACTTGCCGTTTTTTTTTTCGCATTCAACGTAGAAAAATCAGTGGGATCTTTTGAGCAAAGGCAAAGTCGATCCCGGAGGAATTTGAACTCAGAACGAGAAGACGGACGGAATACCACAAAGCATTTTGCCCGGCGTGCGAACGATTCTGTGAGTTCTGCGCCTGAATTATAATACTAAATATTTCTTTTCTAACCTATCGTCCCAGCCAGTAATTTGGGATCAGGGTACAATAGATGGTATCTATCCCACTACTATAGTCGGTATGATCCACTGTTGCCCTTAAAAACCGTACCTCAGCGTAGCTAAAGTAAACAATCACGCGCATTTGTTTGCCTAATTCCAAAGCCATCATGATAGCGTTCTCCATGTTTAAAATGATTGATTGAACAATTTCTAGTGAGACTAACAGTAAACTTGTTAGTCTCTCGCAATAAATTCACACTAGACGTTCTTACTACATGTCTACAGTTATTAGCGTATGAAGAATTGTATATACTCGCAAATCCAATTAACTCATTAGCTGCCAATTAGCAGAAAGGTTAAAACGCGGTGTTTGAATCTGATCCTCCGCTCTAATTTCACGTCTTGCTGATCAAGCTTTGATCAATTTTAGCTTTGAACCGTTCTGCTTGATAGAATGCATGTACAAATTCATGACAGTAATTTGGTTATTTGATGGAGCTATCACAAGGCCAGACCAGATGTCTAGCTGCATTGTTTTCCGTGTTTTTCCTTTCTGCGGTCAAATCCAGCTACAATCTGCTTGCCAAGTAGACGTAGTACTTCAGTTGGTTAAAAGAAAAAAACAAACTCTGGCCTCATTTTGTCTTGGTCTCAAACTTAAAGTTACACTGCCATTTCTTTCTCCAAACATAGAGGCCTTCAAATGGCCTTCCTAACTAAATATAAAAATAATACTAATTCAATATTCGGTGAGCTGGCAGGAACGTTAGCATGCCGGGCGAAATGCGTAGCCGTATTTCGTCTGTTGTTACGTTCTTATAGACATGTACACACACACACACACACATATATATATATATATATATATATATATATATATATATATATATATATATATATATATATATATATATAATATATATATATATACACGCAGACACATGAATACACATATATACTTACATAGATTAAGCTAATGTATTCATGTCTCTGTTGACAGCCTGTCAATTTTGACTAAAAATTCCAGTCGTGTTATGCTTACTTGGTGTTAATTGAAGACGTAACATAATTTATTTACTTTCAGATGTCATTTTTTTTTTTATTACCAATACAGAAATCTTAACAGTGAGTAAATAGATATGATTATTGGATAGAAAATATGTTAGTAATCTGGGAATATAATCTTAAAATTTCTTTACAATCTTATTCGTCCTAAATTTTCTTGCAATCTGTTATTCGTTTTGTGCTTTGCGTTATTGGATGACAGCAATCCCTATGCTCGTCTTTTAAAACATTTATTCCGCTATAGGAACTCCAATAATTACTTAAGTGTGGTCGATATTAGACGACCTTTTGTATTTTTCTAATCTTTAATTATAGGATTCAATTTATCACGGATAATGAGCCTAAATGTCATTATAAAAACTCTTATGTCTATATATACTGAAATCGATGCATGCACGCAAACATACATGTATACATAGATACCAGACAATTTATAGCTCGATGGCCAGCCTTGAATTTGCGATCAGCGGTACAATGTTTTGTTGCTTGTTCCTTCTCGAGGCACGCCTGGCTCATAAGGGCCGGTTTCCCGGTTTTATTGGCGTATAGGTTCCCCACCTGGACGGGACGCGGGTCCGTCGCAGGTGAGCTGCAAGATGCAGGAGGAAAGAGAGAGAGAAAGTTGTGGCGAAAGAGTCAGCAGAAGTTCGCTATTAGCTTCTGCCGGAGCCGCGTGGAGGTTTAGGTGTTTCACTCATAAACACACACATCGCCCGGTCTGAGATTCGTACCCGCGATCCCTCGACCACGAGTCAGCTGCTCTAACCACTAGGTCATGTACTTCTACACGGTACAATGGAAACAACATTTTGAATATGATGCTATCTATAACACATTCTTTTATCTCTTCTTTGAAATCAAAACAAAAATACAAAAAAAAAAAAGGATAAGGATGATAAAATTCATCCGATTTCAAGTGATATACACAAAAACAGTTTCTAGCCGTAGTTGTGTATACGACTGAAGATTCTTCGAATAGTCAACAAAGAAATGGTGAACCTATTATATTATATGCAAGGGAATCTTCTGCTTCAGAAGATTGCAGCATAATTTTGAGCTATTGATTATATCTATATATATAAAACTCTAGTTGTGTGAGTGTCTGTCCCCTTCGATTTAGATTCCTAACTCCTCCCACATTTTGCGGTGCAGTTTAACCAAATTCGGGTATCTTATAGTCGTGATTCATATCGAGCCCGTCTGACTATTAGCGCGCGTCAACGATGAGTCTACGATTTTAAAAAAAATTTAACATCATTTTTTTATTCCATTTTAATGCATAAAATGCATCGTGTGTCGATGGCGGCGGAGTTGGCGTCCACGCTCACAGCTGCACCTGTTTGCTTCTCCCCCTTCTTCCCTCCCTCGTGAAGCTGTGGGGAAGGGAGTGTAAAGAAATCAACGTCGTAATGCGTTGTGAAGGAGACCAGCGTTCTTTTAGAACAACGACTTCATGGCTTGAAGACACCAAAAAAAAAATGGCTAAGAAAGCCCGAATTTATAAGGGAAGTAACTCTCTAAAAATGCTTATATAGTTATTTCCCTTACAAACCCGAGCAACGCCGGGCGATACTGCTAGTCTTTATATATAAAAGTAAGGTTGTGTGCTGTCTGTCTACTCCGATTCAGATTCCTAACTACTCCCACATTTTGCGGTGCAGTTTAACCAAAAGCGGGTATCTTATAGTTGTGATTCATATCGAGCCCTTCTGTGTATTAGCGCGCGTCTAAGATGAGTCTACGATTTTAAAAATAATTTAACATCATTTTTTCCATTTTAATGCATAACTTTTTTAATATAAGGGAAGTAACTCTCTAAAAATGTCTACGATGAGTCAACAATTTAAAAAAAATTTACCATAATTTTCTTTCCATTTTTAATTCATTTTTCGCTATTTTTTGGCTATAACTCTCTAAAAATGCTTTATAGTTATTTCTCTTACAAACCCGAACAACGCCGGGCGATACTGCTAGTAGTACCATAAAACAGAAAGACTTGTTTGGTAAAATAATCTTACCATAAATGGCATTAAACCCTACGTGAATATAGCTGGTACTTTAGACCAGCTGGCATTGGACCAAATGAACTCAACTCCTTCCATGTAAAGATGTACATTCTAGAAAAATGTCCTTAGGTTATAAAAATCTGCCGATGAACCATCAAAATATAAACGGTGACACGTTGCTCTACTGCTTGTGATTGTCTTTCAATTATTTCTCGGATTACTTATAGAGAAACATGTGAGTTAGAATATCGATGAGGTATTCTCACTTTACTCTGTTTCCTCGGTCTGTACGTAATCTATATATATAAAAGTGAAGTTGTGTGAGTGTCTGTCTCCTACGATTTAGATTCCTAACTTCTCCCACATTTTGCGGTGCAGTTTAACCAAAAGCGGGTATCTTATAGTCGTGATTCATACCGAGCCCTTCTGGGTATTAACGCGCGTCTACGATGAGTCTACGATTTTAAAAATAATTTACCATAATTTTTTTCCATTTTAAAGCATATTTTTTAAATAAGAGGAAGTAACTCTCTAAAAATGTCTACGATGAGTCAACGATTTTTAAAAACATTTACCATAATTTTTTTTTCGATGTTTAATGCATTTTTTGCTGTATTTTGGCTATAACTCTCTAAAAATGCTTTATAGTTATTTCCCTTACAAATCCGAGCAACGCCGGGCGATACTGCGAGTTTTAATATAATCCCCTAAAGTGGTGAACTTTTAATATTACATACCAAAGAGCTTTTTTCATGAGCGTGTGTGTGTAGAGATGAGCTGTCACGAATTTATATTTGCGGAGTTTAGTACGTTTGTGAGGGATTGGAGCATATGTGTATGTAAAGAAAGTGCAGACGTGACGAGGAAAATATACACCCGGGAGAAATGTAAAAGAGAAGCCAAGAGGCATGTGGAATGTGCGACCAAATTGTATGTAGGTGTATGTGAGTGAGGTGGCTGCCCCCTCGTTATCGAGTACGGCCCTACCATCTTTTTTCTGTTGTTATTCCATAATGTTGGCATAGTTTCCAGTGTATATAGGTCCCAAATCTGTCGTGTCTGTGAAAATATTCCTTCTTAGCCAGGACTGGGCAGCCAGAGATAATATGATTTATTGTTTCTTGTCCATCTCCACATATTCTGCAGTTACTTGTTATATTTCTTTTCATTACATGTTTTTGGTAATTTCTGGTGGGGAGGCTTTGGTCTTGTGCTGCAATTATAAATCCTTCTGTCTCTGCGTTGAGTCCTGAGCTTCTCAACCATTGCTGGGAGTTTTCTTTCTCTGTTTGAGAAAATCACATGAAGGAAACGAAAGATGGGGAAAAATTTGCGTTTACGGAGAGAAGAAAAGCGAAAAAGAAAGAAAAGAAAATCTGGAGATAATTACAATAAAATTTGGTACAGGAATTACTTTGTGTTCTTTGAGATAAGGAAATTAGTACGGCGCATAAAGGAGTGTAAGGAATAGAAAGAGAATAGAGAAATATGAAAAAAAAAAAGACAAATGAAAATAAAGAGAACGGAGATCAGAGGAAGGTGAGAAGTGAGTGATAAAGTAAAAAAATGCAGAAAAAGTTAATACAACACCTATATCAAAGCGTTTTTAAAATCCTGTAGGAGACGGAATTTTAAAAGAACATAGATGGAAATTCCGGTGAGGATCGATAAAGGTTCAACCGGCGAAAAGTCCAGGGAGGAAAGAATACTAATATTATATTGAGGAATATTATATTAGGCGCAGGAGTGGCTGTGTAGGCGCGGGAGTGGATGTGTAGGCGCGGGAGTGGATGTGTAGGCGCAGGAGTGGCTGTGTAGGCGCAGGAGTGGCTGTTTGGTAAGTAGCTTGCTAACCAACCACATGGTTCCGGGTTCAGTCCCACTGCGTGGCATCTTGGGCAAGTGTCTTCTGCTATAGCCACGGGCCGACCAATGCCTTTTGAATGGATTTGATAGACGGAAACTGAAAGAAGCCTGTCGTATATATGTATATATATATATATATATATATATATATATATATATGAATGTGTGTGTGTGTTTGTGTGTCTGTGTTTGTCCCCCTAGCATTGCTTGACAACCGATGCTGGTGTGTTTACGTCCCCGTCACCTAGCGGTTCGGCAAAAGAGACCGATAGAATAAGTCCCGGGGTCGATTTGCTCGACTAAAGGCGGTGCTCCAGCATGGCCGCAGTCAAATGACTGAAACATGTAAAAGAGAGGAATTGTTAACACTAAATGTGTTAGAACTTGTAGGAGAAGAACCGTTTCTAAGAGTGAGAGAGAGAGAGAGAGAGAGAGAGAAAGAGAAACAGTGAGACAGTTAGAAACGGACTGACAGAGAAAGTAATTTTGTTGAAGATTCCACAGCTGATGGTATGTTCTGAGATTCGAAATATAGTCAAGAAAGGGAAAATAAAGTACGTTGGAGATAGACGGGAAAGAAATCAGGCGAAAAGGAGTCAATCGAATTTGTGTAAGAGGAAAATGGATGGAAGCACTCCGTCGGTTACGACGACGAGGGTTCCGGTTGATCCGATCAACGGAACAGCCTGCTCGTGAAATTAACGTGCACGTGGCTGAGCACTCCACAGACACGTGTACCCTTAACGTAGTTCTCGGGTATATTCAGCGTGACACAGAGAGTGACAAGGCCGGCCCTTTGAAATACAGGTACAACAGAAACAGGAAGTAAGAGTGAGAGAAAGTTGTGGTGAAAGAGTACAGCAGGGATCACCACCATCCCTGCCGGAGCCTTCGTGGAGCTTTTTAGGTGTTTTCACTCAATAAACACTCACAACGCCCGGTCTGGGAATCGAAACCGCGATCCTACGACCGCGAGTCCGTTGCCCTAACCACAGGGCCAAGAGGAAAATAGACAGAAACGGAAGCGAAAGGGAAGCAACAATTATGAGGAAGTAGAAGAAAGTGTAAGCGCAAGCATCTGTCAGTGTGTATGTGTGTGAGTATTAACTTCTCACCAGGGTAGCCTGGTAGGGCTGCCGGTTTACTCGCCGAGAACCCGACCATGCAACAGGTTGTAATGGAGTCCATGCTATCAGTAGCACTTATGAGAGCCTCATAAGTGACATGACATACACATATACATACATACATACATACATACGTACTCACATATATTCATAATACATATATACATACATACGTACATACATGTCTACATGCATCCATCCATCCATATATACAGACACATACATACATACGTCACTGGAACTACAAATTTGTGAAACGTTCTAGAAATTTATCAATTATGTATATAATTGCATATCCATGTATGGAACTATATGCATGAAGATACATTCAGAAAATGAGACATGCAAATGTGCACATGCACTGACTCCAAATAGTGCACATATACACACATACATGCACAAATACCCAGTTGATGTAGCAATTCCAATGGAGATTTGGATCTGGGTTAGAAACCGGATCTTTCTCAATTGGCAAGAAGTCTTGAAAAAGAATGAATAAGGACATACATACATAGGGTCGGGAGTGAATGTGTGGTAAAACGCTTCCTTCCCAAACACACGGTTCGGAGTTCAATTCTACTGCCTGGCATCTTGGGCAAGTGTATTCTACTATAGCCTCGGACCGACCAATGCCTCGTGTGTGGATTTGGTAGACGGAAACTGAAAGAAGCCTGTAGCATATGTGTAAGCGTATATATATATATATATGAGACTGTCTTTGTGCCTGTGTTTCTTCACCCATCACCGCTTAACAAACGCTGTTGGTGCGTTTACGTCCCCCTAACTTGGCACATAAGGAAATGGGCTGGTAAAATAAGTACTACGTTAAACATAAATCCTGGGGTCGATTTGTTCGATTGAAGGCCTTAAAGGCGGGGGGTGGAGCTCTAGTATTGCTCTGGTCAAATGAGTGAAAGAAGCAAGAGAATAAAAGAATATATACATGCATATTTACATAGATGTATATATACATACTTAGGTTCATGCCTAACCCACGCACATTTTTTCGTACATACATATATACTCTTTTTACTCTTTACTCTTTTACTTGTTTCAGTCATTTGACTGCGGCCATGCTGGAGCACCGCCTTTTAATGGTGCAACTCGACCCCGGGACTTATTCTTTTGTAAGCCCAGTACTTATTCTATCGGGTTCTTTTGCCGAACCGCTAAGAAACAGCGACATAAACACACCAGCATCGGTTGTCAAGCAATGCTAGTGGGACAAACATAGACACACAAACACACACACGCATACACATATATACATATATACGACGGGCTTCTTTCAGTTTCCGTCTACCAAATCCACTCACAAGGCTTTGGTCGGCCCGAGGCTATAGTAGAAGACACTTGCCCAAGGTGCTACGCAGTGAGACTGAACCCGGAAGCATGTGGTTGGTAAACAAGATACTTACCACACAGCCTCGCACATCTAGCATTATATTAAACAATATAATATTAATGCTAACTAAAGAAAAAGATCGCTCAAAATATATTGGAAACGTCAGTGTGTATTGGATAGACAGAGAAAAGCATTTTGAGATAATATACATTTATTATTGGATATTAAGAAATGAGCGTGGAATTTTCATTTAACACAATATGATGTGACAATCCAACACAAGCAACGCTTCGCCTTCGCAATACGCAATTGCGTCATGTTTCTTTTGTTTGTTTTCCGAATGCTATAATTTATATCAATCTTCGATGGCAAAATTCCCCGAAGGTATTTTCGTTTATTCGAACAAAGAGAAATTAAATCCGTACGCTTATCCTACGACTTGTTATTGTGTTTTAAAAATACGCATAAACTGCAGAAAGAATCGGATGATATATGAAGCTTTCTTTTATGTAAAAGATACCAACTGATACTGTAGGTTCCGTTGCCATTTTCAAATTCTTGTATGTGTCACAAAAATGCTTCTAATCTTCTTCCTGATGTTCTAAATGTACATTTATAATGATAGTATCTGATCTTAAATTGATTTGCTGTCATACCGATGTAATCTGTTCCTTTCAATATTTGACAGCGACAACTTAGATATCCGATTTTTCTTGGTAATTATCTTCGTGGACGTATATTTTTCGGCAACACAACTGCATTTTTGGCCGTTAATATTTTTCGTCTTCTGGTAATGAGGATTATTGCTAACACCACCATCATTACTACAACTAGTATTACTACTACTACTCGAAATTTTATCATCACCTTCATCAACAACTTATCATCATACTTATTCTCATCTCCATTATCATTATTCTCAACATAATCATGATCATCATCGTCATAATCGTAATCATGATCATCATTATCAACATCATCTTCGTTGTCATCGTGCTTGTTATCATCATCACCACCACCATCATCATCATCATCACCGCCATCATCATAATAATAATAATTATTATTATTATTATTATTATTATTATTATTATTATTATTATTATTATTCAGTAGTATATTTTTTATATCGTGCTTTCACTTCACTACCGAGCGCAGCTCTGTGTGCCTTGGGTATGTGCTGTGGTTTGTTGTGATGCTCTGATGGTTATTGTATGGAAAGTGTTCTGAATATTTTTTATCATGCCTAATGCACCTATTATGATAGGAATTGCTTCTGCTTTTAGATTCCACATTCTGGTTACCTCTATTTCCAGGTATTTTGAAAGTTTCTCCATTTCTTTTAGAGACACGTTGTCATCCGCTGGTATTGATACATTAATTAGAAAACATTTTTTTCTTCATGATCTCTGACAACTATATCTGGTCTGTTGGCCTTAATTTCTCTATCTGTGTGTATTGGTATATCCCAGAGTATGGTTGCTTTCTCGTTTTCTGTGACCTTTACTAGTGTGTGCCTATTCCATCTTTTTTCTGTTGTTATTCCATAATGTTAGCATAGTTTCCAGTGTATATAGGTCCCAACTCTGTCGTGTCTGTGAATATATTCCTTCTTAGCCAGGACTGGGCAGCCAGAGATAATATGATTTATTGTTTCTTATCCATCTCCACATATTCTGCAGTTACTTGTTATATTTCTATTCATTACATGTTTCTGGTAATTTCTGGTGGGGAGGCTTTGGTCTGGTGATGCAATTAAAAATCCTTCTGTCTCTGCTTTGAGTCCTGAGCTTCTCAACCATTGTTGGGATTTTTCTTTGTCTATTTCTTTTGCATTTAGTTTAGTCCAGTATTTACCATGAATGGGCTTTTCTTGCCATCGTTTTATCATGGTTCGTTGCTGTTCTATTTTTAGTTTGGATTTCATTTGTTTTATAGCTTTTGTTGTTTCTTCATCTTCTTCTTCTTCTTCTTCTTCTTATTCTTCTTCTTCTTCTTATTATTATTATTATATTATTATTATTATTCTTCTTCTTCTTCTTCTTCCTTCTTCTTCTTCTTCTTCTCCTTCTTCTTCTTCTTCTTCATATTTGTTAGGTAGTATGATTTTTTTTTGTATTTGTCAGCTTCCTTAAATACTGAGAACAGTTTTTTGTCTTGCTCGTGTTTTGCCGCTATTTGTATTAGTTTTCCTTCCTCCTGAAGTAGATATTTTTGTAGTCCTATGGTGGTTATTTTATAGTAGTTTTCCAGCTGTATAAGGCCTCTACCACCTTCTATACGTTGTATATATAGCCTTTCTATGTCAGATTTTGGGTGATGCATCCTAGATCCTGTCATTATTTTTCTTGTTTTCCTATCTATTTTGGTCAGTTCATTTAGTGTCTAGTTAAGGATATTGTAGCTGTAACTTATAATTGCGACGGCTAAAGTGTTGATACCTATTATCTTGTTTTTAGCATTGAGCTCTGTTTTCAGTATTGATCTAACTCTTCTATAATATTCTTTTTTTATTTTCTCTTTCATTTGTGTGAGTCGTATCTTATCTAGTTCATGGATTCCTAAGTATATGTAAGTTTGGCTTTGGTCTAATTCTTTTATTTCATTGGTTTTATCTAGTGTGATGTTGCTACTCTTAATTAGTTTTCCTATTTTCAGGGTTACTTTAGGGCATTTCTCTAATCCAAATTTCATATCTATTTCTTTGTTAAATCCATGAACTGTCTTTAGTAGTGTTTCCAGCTGTTTGTCATTTGTAGCGTATAGTTTTGTCATCCATATATAAAAGGTGGCTGATCTTTTTGCCGTAACATTTATATCCGCATCCAGTTCTGTTTAGCATATCCGATAGAGGTGACAGTACCAAGCAGAAAAGGAGTGGAGAGAGCGTATCGGCCTGGAATATTCCTCTTCTAATGGGCATGGCTTTGGTTTTCACAAGTCCCTCTTTTGTTTGGAGCAGTAGCACTGTTTGCCATTTATTCATTTATTCCTATGTTGTTATTATTATTATTATCATTATTATTATTATTATTATTATTATTATTATTATTATTATTATTATTATTATTATTATTATTATATTATTATTATTATTATTATTATTATGGCAGCACTCTGGTAGAGTTGTTAACACACTGGGTGAATTGTTTACCGGCATTTCGTCAATCTCCACTTTCTGAGTTCAAATTCTTGTGAAGTCGACTTTGCTTTCTTCATCCTTTCGGGTTCGACAAATTCAGTACCAGTTACGCACTTAGGTCGATATACTCGACTAATTCCTCCCCATTAATTTCAGGCTTTGTGTCTATAGTAGAAATTATTATTATTATTATTATTATTACTGTTACTATTTTTATGGAGTGAGAGAGCGGTGCATGCCATCAAAGTGACACTGGAGTAAAATATACGAAGCCCAGTATACCCATCATGACTACCCGTTTGATAAGAGTACTACCATATATGCGTGATATGGTGATCTCATATCAAGACAAACCTCGCATGAGCTTGCAGGTCGAGCCCAGTTGGAATTTTCTTCACGGCGAGTACACAATCCCACTCAAAGGTCCCTGAATAGGGGTTGTTTAAGGGTAATGAACAAAACAACCCATGATTCCATACGTGAATTATTTAATCCCAAATAATTCCCCTCAACACATGGCTCTGATGTTCCCTTCTTCATCTGCTCGTCTTCAGAGATGCACATATCACCAGCCACCAAGCGACATACTTTGACTAGTTAAGGTCAAACAACTGACAAGCAAATCTGTGCTATCGAGGAGAATATTCGCAGTAGCCCATTTTTTATATCAAGACTAAACAATGTACATGATAACACTTCAGTTAAGATCAGAAGCCAAGAGAGCCAATGTTTGGTACTACATCAAGGCATTTTGTTGTTGTTGTTCCTGCTGCCGTTGTTGTTGTTGTTGTTATAAATGTACGATTGTGTCTTAGCAGATAAGGTCGGTGTTGAATAATTTATTTTGAATGAATTTTTGGATATTTTGCAAGTCTTTTATGTTATTTAGTTACACGTAATTTTACAAAACGCAACAACATCCTCTCTTTGTTCGGACTTCTAAACTTGAATATACCGAATTAAAATGCATATCTTTGTCATTTTCTTTTCCTATTCTAATCTTCTATGTTTGTGAAAATGCTAGCTGCATTGACGTTTTCTTACGCTACACGATTAAATGAGAATTCGTCATAGATACAACCAATATTTTCTTATCTAAATTCTGGTTATATTTCTAAAACACTCGTTGGGTTGTAGAAAGTGTGAGTTATATAGTTTATATTTATATCTTGTATTTTATATTATAGTTTATATTTAGATTTATATATGAATGCAAGGGTGTTACTCTACTGCTCCAAGACCGGAGTTGGTTTGCCAGCCAAAATTTTCCGGCATTCGAGCCCCCAAAAGTAATGATATCTACTCCGTACAGTCTCTTATAATATTGCTGGTTGTTGACAATTGTCATTAAGTGTAGGTGCAATTTCTATTTCCCGTACATATATTAAAATATTAATTGATTACCCGCAAAATGTCACGAATATACTTATATCTTATAGAGTACGAGCAGTGTCGCCCGCCGTTGCTCGGGTTTGTAAGGGAAATAACTATAAAGCATTTTTAGAGAGTTATAGCCAAAAAATAGCAAAAAAATGGAGAAAAAAATGATGGCAATTTTTTTTTTAAATCGTTGACTCATCGTAGACATTTTTAGAGAGTTACTTCCCTTATATAATAGCGAAAATTCATTAAAATGGAAACAAATGATGGTAATTTTTTTTAAATCGTAGACTCATCGTAGACGCGCGCTAATACCCAGAAGGGCTCGATATGAATCACGATTATAAGATACCCGGTTTTGGTTAAACTGCACCGCAAAATGTGGGAGTAGTTAGGAATCTAAATCGTAGGAGACAGTCACACAACCTTACTTTTATATATAAAGATTAGATCAATCCACAACATTCAAAATTCTAGATTTACCCGAGTAACTTTCTTGATCCGCATGACAGCCACTCTCAAAAATCTGTCAGTAAACGTGTGTTGTCTGCTCTAAATAAGTGACGTACATTTTAATTATACAGAAAATGTTCTAAAACTATATTTTAAAGGTATCATTTTTATTTATTTTGTTTTTCTAAATTAATTTCCTTATCAAATTTACATGGGCAATCAAAATTTTAATAACTTACCGATTAACAAATTTTATAGTTTTTAAAAAATAACGAAAGACATTTATATAAAATATATAACATATTTTTACAACAAAATTTATTTACGCGTGAGCAGCTATTTTCAGAAAGCAAAAGTATATGTATAGCAAGTTAAGAATACAAATTGGTGGTTGTCACCATCTGACGGTCGTCATCCAACCTATTATCTAGAGTGAGAAAAAATCTTTCGTGTAATAAACAGTATAAATCATCACGTTAATTGTTGCATCTGTTAAGACATAAATTTCATCTTAAATAAAGAAACGTTGTCTGAGATTTTGGTTTATTATTATCTTCATTTATAAGGCAGTGACCTGGTAGTATTTTTAACATGCTGTACAAAATACTTAACGCTATTTCCTCAATCTAAGGCGGCGAGCTAGCATAAACGTTAGCACGCCGGGCGAAATACGTAGCCGTATTTCGTCTGCCGTTGCGTTCTGTGTTCAAATCCCGCCGAGGTCGACTTTGCCTTTCATCCCTTCGGAGTCGATTAAATAAGTACTAGTGACGCACTGGGGTCGATATAATCGACTTAATCCGTTTGTCTGTCCTTGTTTGTCCTCCCTGTGTTTAGCCTCTTGTGGGTAGTAAAGAAATAGGTATTTCCTCCATCTTAATGTTCATAGTTCAAATTCCGCTGAAGTCAACTTTGCCTTCCGTCCATTCGAGGTCGAAAAAATAGACACCAGTTGAATGCTGGGTTCAATGTAATCGAATTACCACCACTATCCAAAATAGGCGGCTTTGTGCCAAAATTTGAACCCATTATTATCTTCATTTCTTACCTATAGTTCAATAAATATTCCGTAAATGAATGTAGCCCGCATCAGAGATTTTGCAAAATATGCCACCGACCTATAGCCTTATATAAGTGAGGAAATTTAAATGGTTATAATGAAAATGGTGACATAACAATAACTTTTTTATTATGAGGCTCCTTCTTGCTTCAAATTTGATATTAATAATGCTGAAAAATATGGTAACATGTTTTTGAACTCATCTGCTTTCTGGATCTGAAAAACATTATTGAGATTTACAGACCGTCATCTTCACAACTTCAGTTATTGGGTTTAACGCATAATAAAAGTAAGTTTAAAATATGAAAACCAATAGCATTTGAGATTTCTGTTAATACTCCTATGTTTACATCAAAATCCTATGTTTATGTCAAAATTCTCCGTATTGTGCTTTAAAGAAAGTGAGTAGATTCTATGGTCTACAATAATTCTTGTTTGTTTGTAATTATATTGCTACAGTTGGAATAACACTTAACAAATTGAAGAAGCATTTAAACAAACAGTTATATTCTGAACGGGTTAGAACTAATTATGTAAATTAGGTTCAAATTATGCTCGTTTTATAATGATTATTTCTAAATCAATTTAACATTGAGAGGCAATAACATTCCATAGCATTAACCTATAATAGTTTGGAGATTGTAATATTCAGACATGTACTTCTAATTTGAATTTCATCTGCTTTAGTTTCGCTTCTTAACCTAGATGTGAGGATACAAATTTAAGAATATGCTCCTACGTAGTAATTATTTCGGAAATGGTTCCAAAATCAGCATGTTTATGTGGGGGAGTTTGAAAACTGACTTCACAGCAGGACTTGAAATCTGGAGTTGTGTTTCGTGTATCCAACCCTAAATGATTCTGCCAACTCATCGCCTTCCAGTTCTATAAAAATGAAAGCCCTATTTAGAGCAACACTGTTAGTAATGTTATGACTGAAGCCTATGCATTTAATTTTATAAGACACCCATTAGCTCAGATAGTCTTGTTATTTTGCAGAATTAGTAATACCACTGTCCTTGACTACGTTAGTTTGAGTATCATAGTTGCTTTTATACGTTTTGTTGAGTCACTCAGAAATTCATTAAATTCTTGAATATATATAATATCCCTTCAAATTATACTTTTGTTTGGAAAGGCGAGTATCTTTAGTTTCGAAATATTTTCTATGTTTGTTCCCTATCTTTGTTCAAAAGCAAAAACCATCATAAACGTTCCTTAAACGAGGTGCTCGGTGTGATGTATTTCTGCATGGTAAGTTTTAGACAAAATTACACAGTAGCTATATATCATTTGCCGATTATGCTTCATGAGGCCGGAAGGCATTACATACATCTTGAATGATAACTAAATCACTTTTAATAGTACATTATATTGTAAATATATGTAATGGTAAAAAGGTCAAAATATAGCTAAACTGACATTAGTTAATAATAATTTTTATAGAGAAATTATAAGCTGTATTACGAATATACTATATCCCATATTCAATGAAGAAATATAGTACACAACAGATGCGTATTGAGTTCTGTTTTACAGGAAATACATAAGTTAGTGGTGGAGACGTTTCTTTGTGTGTGTATGCGTGAGAAGGTATTTTTATATATATATATATATGTATATATATATATATGTATATATATATATATATATATATATATATTATATATATATATATGTATATATATATATATATATATATATATATAGTATATATATATATATATATATATGTATATATATATATGTATATATATATATATATATATATATATTATATATATATATCACATGATCACGTGACCGACCAGGCCATCAGACGTGGTGAAAGAGTACAGCAGGGATCACCACGTCCTGCTGGAGGACTCGTGGAGCTTTTTATGTGTTTTCGCTCAATAAACACTCACAACGCCCGGTCTGGGAATCCTATGACCGCGAGTCCGCTGCCCTAACTACTGGGCCATTGCATCTCTCTCTCTCTCTCTCTATATATATAATATATATATATATATATGTGTGTGTGTGTGTTGTGTGTGTGTGTGTGTGTATGTATGTATATATCTATATTAATACATATTTAGATATGTATATATATAGACAAAGGTGCTACAAGAGTACCTATATCGCTAAAAATAGAAGTCAAAAATACTTCTGTACCACCGAATAGTCACAAATCTATCACACTCATGTAGTACCCTTGTGTATATATGTACATATCTAATATTGTATGTATATCTATTTTTTTAATTTGCCTGTACGTCTGATAATTCGTTTGCCACTCGTGAAGGTACTTTAATAATACCATCCATATATTTATTTATATCAATACATATATATGTATATAGATATATATCTAAAAGGGAATAAAAGAGAATGGAGAAAAAATATTAAGAAGATGCTTGGTACATTTTATTTGTATTACAGTTGGAAAAGTAATGGAAAATAATACATTTGTAATACAAATAGAATGAACCAAGCAATTATAAAGTTTTTCTTCTCCATTTCTTTTTACTCTTTTACTTGTTTCAGTCATTTGACTGCGGCCATGCTGGAGCACCGCCTTTAATCGAGGAAATCGACCCCAGGACTTATTATTTGTAAGCCCAGTACTTATTCTATCGGTCTCTTTTGCTGAATCGCTAAGTGACGTGGACGTAAACACTCCAGCATCGCTTGTCAAACAATGCTAGGGAGTCAAACACAGACACACAAACACACACACACATACATATATATATATATATATATATATATATACATATATACGACAAGGCATTGGTCGGCCCGGGGCTATAGCAGAAGATACTTGCCCAAAGTGCCACGCAGTGGGACTGAACCCGGAACTATGTGGTTGGTTAGGAAGCTACTTACCACACAGCCACTCCTGCGCATATTGACTCTCTTAATGTTATGACATGTTTATACATATATTGGGGAGCTTTATATCAATATATTTGGTATAAATATATACCCAGTTGGCATCAGGATGGTTTTTAAGCAATATTATACAGGGATATTGCTTCCTCAAATTGTGCACATAAACACACACACACACGCACATATATATATCTATATATACATACGTGTGTATGTGTATATAATTTATCAAATAGTTACTCACCGGTGCATATATACCTGCAAACACATACACACATATACAGATACATCTGTTTGGGAGTGTGTATGCATGTGTGTATGTGTTTGTGTGTGTGGTGTGTGTGTGTGTATGTGTGCGTTCGTGCATGCATGCATGTATTCATTGAATCAGACACATTTGCATCTGGCAAAACAACTGAGATTTGCAATATGGCAGTTTTAAAATTTTCATAGTTATTACCAAACTCATTTTTAACGATAAAAATTGCTATTATGTTTTCACAGAAATAAGTTACAACCAGTTTAAGCTGAATTTGAATATTTTGAAAATTTATTTGGTTAAATCAAATACACACAGCGTTGCCGAAGTGACAGAGATATGTTTAAAAATATATGTCTTACTTAGCATTTTCTAGTTGTTTAAATATATGTGTATTACTTCAAATACTTCCACAGATGTGCCCCTCTCCTCACTTAATTCTATGCTGTTATGTGAATTATTTGTCACCAGAGATTTGAAAACGGGATAGGCAAACATATTACAATTCCATTTATATATTCTTTATATAATCAAACAAACACAAAGTCACACCACATTGGAACGCTTTCAAGTTAAACACTAAATGCAAAAAACGATTAAACTATGAAATATGTAAAGTAGCAAATCCAAGACTTATATATATATATATATATATATATGTATAGCAAATTCAAGTTTTATTATATATTCATATGAAACGGATGTAAATTCGTCTATAATATAAAATAATGGTAATGATAAATTCCAAATGGTTTTAATGCGTTTTATAAATACTCACTCCGAAAAAAGTTTTTTAAATGTAGCTTACAGCTTTCCATTTACAACGGTGCTAAAAATGCATAAACATTCATGTATAACTCCACACATTACTACCACCAGCTATATATATGTATGTATATATATATATATATATATATATATATATATATATATATATATTATATATATACATATAATGATAATATTAGGGAATAAATCCAAAATTACAGGGAAAAAATCAGATTTAGGATTAAATTCAATTTTATAGTAAAATATTATATAATATTAATTCGAGACGAAACCACTATTTTGCAAATCAAACAAGGAAAGACTTAATCAATACATAAACAAATTTAATATAAAGTAAATAAATCGCCACTACAATTGTTTCATGTCTTCAAATGACATTCGTCAGGTGGATTTCCGATCTTCTATTCAGTTTTAATTTATAAATTAAAACTGAATAGAAGATCGGAAATCCACCTGACGAATGTCATTTGAAGACATGAAACAATTGTAGTGGCGATTTATTTACTTTATATTAAATTTGTTTATGTATTGATTAAGTCTTTCCTTGTTTGATTTGCAAAATAGTGGTTTTGTCTCGAATTAATATTATATATATACATATATATATATATAATATATATATATATATATATATATATATACATACATATATATTTATATATATTATGTATATATATATATATATATATATATATGTATATATATACACATACATATATATTTATATATATATATATATTTGTTTTGAAAGATTCTTGATGTGAAATAGTGTGTTGAAACAGATGTTGTTGTATTTAGGAATGGTCGTGCTACCAGTTTAGCCAATTAAAAACACATATACTATATATTTGGTGTTAATTTATTTCAGCTTTGTTTACTTTTTACATTAATCTTAATCTTAATTCGGCCAGAGTTCTTTCGTAACACTTCTGTGACCACATCAGTGGTCCTTTCCTTTCTTCTTTCTTATTCGTGTGTCGCTCCTTACTAACGGCCAGCCATTTTGTATTTTATATTCCTATTGTATGTGTCTTTATATATATATATATATATATATATATATATATATATATATATATATATATATTATATATATTATATATATATATATATATATACATACATACACATTCACGCACATGCTTTTATATTTTGTTTGTGTGCAGTTTTTGTGTTAGAGACGATGGAAGTTCACTTAACCACAAGTAGTTTCAAATGAATCGTGAGGCAGTTTGCAGTTGTGTATTCTACTAGAGTTCCTGCTTTAACAAACTATTTACGGTGCCGTTCGGTAGAAAGAAACGCTGTTTCGAGAACTTCGTGTCACTCATGTTGTACTCCGTCTACGTCTACTTGATGGGTTTTCAATGTATAGACTATAACGTATAAAGAAGATCAGCTTAGATCTACCTAATTCTTTGACTTTGTCGAGATGATTATCAAACTAACAGAGAAAGAATTATCGTGACAGATTTGCTAATTTATGATTTCCCGTTTATCTGGTGAATATATGCATGTATATTTGAGTGGTTGGTGTGTGTGTATGGGTGGGTGTCTGTGTGTGTGTGTGTTGATTATTCTGTAATGTACTAAAAAACAATACACCCAAACTTTTAAGTACTATATATTAGGTTGGCATCTAAATTCCCACCGTTTTTTTTTTATTTTAATTTTTTTTTTAAATGTTTAACAAAAAATAACAACGAATTAATCAATAATGTATTGACCCTTGTTGTTTACAACTTCTTCCCAACGTTCAACAAGATTTCCAATACCACGTTGGTAGAAATCACCCGATTTCAACTCGAAAAATTGATCCAACCAAGCTCTCACTTCTCCATCAGTATTGAACGAAACTCCGCGCATAGAATTTGAGAGAGATCGAAAGAGTGGAAATCCGTTGGAGCATTCCATTTATTCTGCCAGTTCCCTTGTTTGACGAAACTAAAGCAGATGAAATTCAAATTAGAAGTACATGTCTGAAAATTACAATCTCCAAATTATTATAGGTTAATGCTTTGGAATGTTATTGCCTCTCAATGTTAAAATGATTAATTCTAAATCAATATAAAACGAGTATAATTTGAACCTAATTGACATAATTAGTTGTAACCCGTTCAGAATATATCTGTTTGTTTAAATGCTTCTTCAATTTGTTAAGTGTTATTCCAACTGTAGCAATATAATTACAAACAAACAAGAATTATTGTAGACCAGAGAATCTACACACTTTCTTTAAAGCACAATACGGAGAATTTTGACCTAAACATAGGATTTTGACATAAACATAGGATTTTGATTTAAACATAGGAGTATTAACAGAAATCTCAAATATTATTGATTTTCATGTTTTAAACTTAATTTTCTTGCGTTAAACACAATAACTGAAGTTATGAGAATTTTCGTGAAAAAGTTGGTTTAATCGCTTTTCATCGAACTCAACCGGACGGCCAGAAAGAGGTGCGTCTTTGAGGTCAAAATTTCCATTTTTGAACTTGGCATACCAATCACGAGCGGTTCTTTCAGCTATGACACCCTCTGCCTACACAGCACAAATGTCGAGAGCAGCTTTTGCGGCCTTAGAACATTGATTAAAAGCAAAAAAGTAGGATTCGAAAATACTCGATTTTTCTCAACTTGATATTCCATTTTGATTATCTGATCAGAAAATAAACAAATAGTAAAATTAAATAAAATATGAAAATAGATTCTAAAATAATTCAAAAATAGAATTCTCGAAAAAAATAGATTCCAAAATTTAAAAACGTAATAAATTCGAAAATTTAAAAAAACGGTGGGAACTTAGATGCCAACCCAATATTTCCAAATAAATACGAGTCTTCATTTATCTTAGGTACACAACCTGTTCTTGAAACTTAAAATAAATCTCGCTCAGCGAGTGCAAGTCACGTGGACTGAGTGCACCATTGCGAATGAATTTCCTTGCGATACGTTGAGATATGCTTCTATATATTTCAAATTTTGCGAAGATGTAATTTTTTATCCACCTGTTTTTGCTTCGTACCACAAAACCACAATGACAGGTATGGTTTCCATTTAAAGGTAATGTTTTTCTCAACCAATAGCGCCTCAAAGCAAAAAACTAAGGCTTTGGTTCTCTTCGAAAGCGTTTCCGCATTTGTGGCACACACTCTGTGCAATGGATTCTGAACAACTTGTGTGCATCGGAAGCTTTTGGGTGGCCATCAGCATAAAAACATGAGCGTGTTGATCAACCCATTCGTTGAACCTACTGTATATGTTGATGGAAAAGCGTTAAAAAATGAAACTGTTTCCTCCTTCACTCATCTTGGTTATATGTGTACATATATATATATATATTATATATATATATATATATAACCTCTCTGTCTGTATATCTACCCACTTTATAATGTTGGCAAACGAAATAGATATAAGAATGTGCGTTGTCCGTTTGATTGGAAAATTTCTATAAGTGGCTGAAATTGCTCGACATTTTAAAACTGATGTAATACTTAGTGTTTAATAAAATGGAGTAGCATGAAACGATCGTACCACATTACCTCGGATATACCTGTTGCTTATTTTGATTGTATATATATATATATAGCTTCCCTTCTCTATGTCTATCCACCTATCAATCTGTCTGCACGTCTCTTTGTCTGACCGACTGGCATGCTGTACTGCTCTGTTCTGTCTGTGTGTCTGCCTGTCTGTTTGTCTATCTATCTAGTTAGATCGCTAGCTGCATATGAATACATTATTACGTAATACGTACTCTATAGATATTTCTCATACAACAGATATTTTTGTCGGGTCAATAACCACGTCTCTACATGATATGCAATTTTACTTCAAATATCCCAAATTCACAAAGCAGTTTAGTGATACAAATCTATTGATCCTGGTTCAGCAATTTATATTAAACTTCTTAAAAGCAATCCCCCCCCCCTATGGATTACTTCGTTGTGGAAGGCCACTGCTACAACATCAACAATAATATGAACATCTACTATTTTGCTTAGATTTGGGTACTGGGCCTCCCATATCGTGAACATAAATCTTCCTTATGACGTTTATAGAGAGTGATAGCAGGTTTAGCCTCTTAAAGACTAATAATGCCGATGTCTGTTCACTTTAAAGTTTTATACCTCATGTGATGAATCACGAGCTCGTACATCAATTAATCTATTCTTTTAATGCTATGCCAATCTTTGATTTTCACTCCCTCCAATGTCGATATATCAAATAGATGGCGAACCAATCTGCCAGTTTCTAAGAGTGTCGTGCTAATTACAAGAAACTGAAGCTATGTCACTTTTACATCGCACAATAATGTGTTTAAGATGGTAGGATATATTTTGAATATATCCTTTCTCAGTTTAGGAATCAAAATGCTAAGACCGGTTTTAAGTATTAGCTAGACATATAATACAACTATAAAACGGTTCTTCCTATCTAACTCTATTCTCAAAGTGCTCCAAAATTTATTGTCGTTGAAGAAGTCTTGATCGAAAATTAGGCATTGTTCAGAGATATGAGTAACAACAATGAAAGTACAACAACAAGAACAATATATTCTATGACACGCATGCACTGGCTCATAAAATGGTTTCATAGCTTCGTATGCTCTCACTTCATCGGTAACCCTGGCCAGTTTGAAAATCCACACCCTCAAATTTTTGGCCACCCCATTATCGCCTCATTTTTCTTCAATGCCCTCTGGACTTTTCCACCTCCACCAGGGGGTGGGCAGTACCGCCCACTTTGTAAACCCCAAAATTAAACGTTTCTAATCGTGGTCATTTTGCAGGCGTTGCGCATGCACTCATACGCTATCGGAAGTTTTCTACATTATTTACAGCTTAAAGTCTCTTGTATGTCGTGTTGCAACATTGAGAATTTGACTCAACGGTGGCATTACGAATCCTTTGCTTCAAGTCAGCAATGTCCTGTATCTTTGTTTGATACACGATATCTTTTACATAACTCCATAAAAAGAAGTCCAAGGGAGTGATATCTGCCGAACGCGGAGGCCATGGAATTGGCCCATCCCTTCCAATCCATCGATATGGAAATGTTTGATTGAGAAACTGACAAAAATGCCGTCCCCAATGTGGTGGTGCACCATCTTGCTGGAAAATGATGGTTGGTTGTAAATCAATCGGTTGTGGTGCCACGTATTCTGTCAGAAGGTCGAGGTAAAAATTTGCAGTAATTGTTGCGTCGTTGAAGAAAAAATGGACCAATTATTCTATTGCACATGATTCCACACCACACATTCACATTTGGACTATCGCGTTGGAGCTCCCTAGTCACATGGGGGTGTTCTGATCCCCAGATTCTCACAATGTGTCTGTTTAATTTCCCTAAACCATGAAAGTCGCCTCCTCACTAAATCAAACCCGCTTGAGGAATACTTCATCCTCATTTTATAGGGGTTCAGTGAATCAGTTCCCTTCCACCAACAGAGTATCTGAAAGACAAACATTTAATATCAATAAAAACTTTTGATATGCAATAATTAAAATAAACCAAATCTGGTTGAAATATCTCATCAACTGCCTTTGTAATAATTTTTGTTAATTGTAAAGAGACTTTATGGACACCCTGTTTACAAGCGTTTGTTACTATTTACATATTTGTTACTGTATCTCCACTTGTATATACGAATATGTGTCGCTGTACGAACGAAGCAAGCAGTAGCTCAATACTCACAAATACACACACACACACAAACAGAGACGGGGGCATGTACAATATACATACGATGCCAGTGAGAAGTAGTGTTCAATTGCTGGATCATCTAAATTAGTTTCCTCTGAACCAATCTCCTTTTTATGAGTGTTTGATCTACTGTTTGAGACGACTTGTGTGTCCTAAACGTAAACCCCACACAGCAACAGCGCGGCACATTGACAGAGAAAGCTGTATGTGTTGTGTAAGAAGTGCACTCCATTTGACGTGGTTCTGTACATGCATATAGAAATAAGTGCACACGCCGTTGTGTACTAAGAAATCTGTTTGCTAACCACATGGTTCCGGGTTCAAACTCACTGCGTGAAAACTTGGGTGGGTGTTTTCTTCTATAGATCTGTGCCGATGAAAGCCTTGATGCTTTTGAAGTCACATCCACGTTGAGCAGGTTTGTGGCCATTATTTATACACCTATATGTATATGTATATGAATGTATACATATATATATATATATATATATTAATGTATGTTAATATATATATATATATATATGTGTGTGTGTGTGTGTGTGTGTGTATAAAATAGAAATAGTGGTACGACAAGGGACCAATGCTTGCTGGAAATAGCAGACGATAACGATACGAAGCTATGTAAAGATTCACTGAAATATATAATGGCAAAGATGTATGCAAGCAGCAAAATGTTTTTTAAATGTTCTTTTTACATTTACACAGATCGTAAAAAATACAGCATCTCCAAAGTTCAGTTTTCAGATACATATTAATATGACAATTAAAGAATTTTGTAAGAATGATTCTACGGAGTAAGTTTGAACCTGGGGCGTCGTGATTATAGATAAACTGTGTTAACAATTCTGCCAGAGCAGTACATATAATCATGTCCACTAGAGACACTAACGCATTATAATACATACATACAGAAGGTGGCAAGCAGGCAGAAACGTTAGCACGCCGGGCGAAATGCGTAGCCGTATTTTGTCTGCCGTTACGTTCTGAGTTCAAATTCTGCCGAGTTCGAATTTTCCTTTCATCCTTTCGTGGTCGATAAATTAAGTACCAGTTACTCACTGGTGTCGATGTAATCGACTTAATCCCTTTGTCTGTCCTTGTTTGTCCCCTCTGTGTTTAGCCCCTTGTGGGTAGTAAAGAAATACGTATTACGTCTGCCTATATGTTCTGAGTTCAAATTCCGCCGAGGCCAACTTTGTTTTTCACACATTCGGGGTCGATATATTAAGTACCAGTTGCGTACTAGGGTCGACCCAATCGACTGTCCCTTCCGACTAAATTTCGGTCTTTGTGCCTAGACTATGATATATATATATATATATATATATATTATATATATATATATATATATATATATATATATATATATATATATATATATATATTTTATACAGAACTAGGAGATTCATTCAGGTACATATCAGAAAGAAATGTTCAAAGAAATGTACAGAGGTGTGAAATAACACTAATGAATAAGTACAATAACCCCCCCCCCACACACACACACAACTGTCTATGCTAAAATCATACAGAAATAGAAACAGAGTTATTAAGACATACACCTACAAGTGTACGTGTGTGAGTACGCAAGAGGATAGTATAAGCTAT
>NW_021833071.1:45000-50000 GCF_006345805.1 Octopus sinensis
AATACGGTATCTACGAGATACCATTCGGGAAATAGCAGCCATGATCTGACTCTAAAACCACCTTAATTGTCCATATATCAACTCGGTGAGAAAACAAAAAGACAAGATGAAACTATAAAACATTACTGGATAATTATAAATCACGGATTTCTGACTTTATTTAAAATTAACGATCTTTTCCTTATTTATAAAAAAAAATAGATATATTTATATATATGTATATATATTATATACTATTATATATATATATATATTCTATATATATACACATACGTATATATATAATATATATATATATATATATATATATATTATATATATATATATAAAAGAATATGTACGACAAGACCCCAATGCTTGCTGGAAATAGCAGATGATAGCGATACGAAGCTATGTAAAGATTTCCTGTAATATACAATGGCTAAGATCTATGCAAGCAGCCAACAACAGCACCGTAAAGGTAGAATTAATAAGAAATATTGTACAAGAAGCACCAATGCATTCGTACATATAATATATATATATTACTCTCTTTTTACTCTTTTACTTGTTTCAGTTACTTGACTGCGGCCATGCTGGAGCACCGCCTTTAGTCGAGCAACTCGACCCCGGGACTTATTCTTTGTAAGCCCAGTACTTATTTTATCGGTCTCTTTTGCCGAACCGCTAAGTTACGAGGACATAAACACACAAGCATCGGTTGTCAAGCAATGCTAGTGGGACAAACACAGACAGACAAACATACACGCACACATACACACACACACGAGTATAACCTCACCCCCTAAGATATCTAGAGAACTCATATGTATTTTAGCTGATGAGTACGGGACACTTTTATCTGCTGCAATTTTTGCAACTTTTAATAAAGCCTGTCTTTGTATGAAACAATTGTACTAAAAACTAATCCATTCTTGTTGCTTCTTTCTTGTATATATATATATACATATACATATATACGACGGGCTTCTTTCAGTTTCCGTCTACCAAATCCACTCACAAGGCCTTGGTCGGCCCGAGACTATAGTAGAAGACACTTGCCCAAGATGCCACGCAGTGGGACTGAACACGGAACCATGTGGTTGGTAGCAAGCTACTTGTCACACAGCCACTCCTGCGCCTATATATATATATATATATATATATATATCTTATTATTACTATTATTATTATTATTATTATTATTATTATTATTATTATTATTCAGTAGTTATTTTTATAGCGTGCTTTCACTTCACTACCGAGCGCAGCTCTGTGTGCCTTGGGTATGTGCTGTGATTTGTTGTGATGCTCTGATGGTATTGTATGGAAAGTGTTCTGCGTAGGATGTGTGCAGTGCCTAGTAGTGCAATTTTCTGTATGTTATATGTGTTTGTAAGTCCTGGTGTTTTTGTTATGTATTTGTCTGAATATTTTTTTATCATGCCTAATGCACCTACTATGATAGGAATTGTTTCTGTTTTCAGGTTCCACATTCTAGTTATCTCTATTTCCAGGTCTTTGTATTTTGAGAGTTTCTCCATTTCTTTTAGAGACACGTTGTCATCTGCCGGTATTGATACATCAATTAGAAAGCATTTTTTTTCTTCATGATCTCTGACAACTATATCTGGTCTGTTGGCCTTAATTTCTCTATCTGTGTGTATCGGCATATCCCAGAGTATGGTTGCTTTCTCGTTTTCTGTGACCTTTTCTGGTGTGTGCCTATACCATCTTTTTTCTGTTGTTATTCCATAATGTCTGTGAATATATCCTCTTAGCCAGGACTGGGCTGCTAGAGATATTATGATTTATTGTTTCTTGTCCATCTCCACATATTCTGCAGTTACTTGTAATATTTCTTTTCATTACATGTTTTTGGTAATTTCTGGTGGGAGGCTTTGGTCTTGTGCTGCAATTAAAAATCCCTCTGTTTCTGCTTTGAGTCCTAAGCTTCTCAACCATTGCTGGGATTTTTCTTTGTATATTTCTTTTGCGTTTAGTTTAGCAGTATTTACCATGAAGGGGCTTTTCTTGCCATCGTTTTATCATGGTTCGTTGCTGTTCTATTTTTAGTTTGGATTTCATTTGTTTTATAGCTTTTGTTGTTTCTCTTCATCATCTTCTTCTTCGTCTTCATGTTTATTAGGTGGTATGATTTCTTGTTTGTATTTGTCAGCTTCCTTAAATACTGAGAACATTTTTTTGTTTTGCTCGTGTTTTGCTGCTATCTGGATCAGTTTTCCTTCCTTCTGAAGTAGATATTTTTGCAGTCCTATGGTGGTTATTGTAGTAGTTTTTCCAGCTGTATAAGGCCTCTACCACCTTTTATACGTTGTATATATAGTCTTTCTATGTCAGATTTTGGGTGATGCATCCTAGATCCTGTCAGTATTTTCTTGTTTTCCTATCTATTTTGGACAGTTTATTTCGTGTCCAGTTAAGGATATTGTAGCTGTAACTTATAACTGGGACAGCTAAAGTGTTGATACCTATTATCTTGTTTTTAGCATTGAGCTCTGTTTTTAGTATTGATCTAACTCGTCTATAATATTCTTTTTTTATTTTCTCTTTCATTTGTGTGTGTTGTGTCTTATCTAGTTCATGGATTCCTAAGTATTTGTAAGTTTGGCTTTGGTCTAATTCTTTTATTTCATTGGTTTTATCTAGTGTGATGTTGTTACTCTTAACTAGTGTTCCTCTTTCATGGTACTTGGCGCATTTTTCTAATCCAATTTCATATCTATTTCTTTGGTAAATCCATGAACTGTCTTTAATAGTGTTTCCAGCTGTTTGTCATTTGCAGCGTATAGTTTTAGGTCATCCATATATAAAAGGTGGCTGATCGTTTTCCCGTAACATTTATATCCGCATCCAATTCTATTTAGCATATCAGATAGAGGTGATAGTGCCAAGCGGAAAAGGAGTGGAGAGAGCGTGTCTCCCTGGAATATTCCTCTCCTAATGGGGACGTCTTTGGTTTTCATGAGTCCCTCTTTTGTTTGGAGGTGTAGGACTGTTTGCCATTTATTCATAGAGTGCTCTATGAATTTTATGATCGTTGGTGCTACTTTATTAATGGCTAGTGTTTCGAGGATCCATGTGTGGGGGATGCTATCAAACGCCTTTCTGTAGTCAATCCAGGCCATACTGAGGCCTTTCTTCTTTCTGTGGCTGTCTTCAGTTACGGCTTTATTAATCATTAGTTGATCTTTACAGCCACATGAGCCTTTGCGGCATCCTTTCTGCTCTTCTGGGAACAGCTTGTTTTCGTCCAGGTGCTTGTTCAGCCTTTGCGATATCACTGCAGTAAATGCCTTGAACATAGTAGGGAGGCAGGTTATTGGTCTGTAGTTTTCTGGTTTTGCTGTTTCATTTGATTTGGGAATTAAGATAGTTTTCCCCTTCGTGAGCCATTCAGGCATTGTCTCTGGCTCTGCTAGTATGCTGCTAAAGTTTTCAGCCAGCTTTTTGTGCATTCCTGTTAGATATTTCAACCAGAAGTTGGGGATCTTGTCATGCCCAGGTGCCTTCCAGTTGCTTAGTTTTTGCAGTGCCTGGGTGACCTCTTCAGTTGTTATGGGGGTCCAAAGTTGTTCAGATGCCGCGTTTGTTATTTTGATACTCCTTTTTTTGGGCTGTTCGTTCGCCGACCATATTTCTCTCCAGAATTCTTCCAATTCTTCTGCCGTTGGTGCTGCAGTGACTTCTATTTTATTTTTTCCCAGTTCTTGGTAGAACTTTTTGGGGTTGGAGTTGAACTTTTTGTTCTGTTCAAAGAAGCGTTGGCGTTTCTCGTACCGGCGGATCCTTTGAGCTTTGGCAAGGATATCTTGCTTCAGCTCTTCTTTTATCTCCGGCAAATCTTTTTCTGTGATGTTATATTTGCGGGGCATTTTTGTTCTCTTTTTGTTGCTCAGTAGCGTTGATTATTTGCTGATTTCATTAAGAATCGACAGGTCTTTTCTAATTTTTTTAATTTTGTTCTGGATGTTATTTATCCACAGGGTTTGTTTGGGTGGTGGTACTCTTGTTTGGGCGGGTTTGGGTGAGTATCCAGCTTCTTTTCTGGCTGCTGCGTATATCAAGTCATTTAGTTCAGTGATATCACTTTTTTTTGTTTCAGTGGCTAGTTCAGTGACGGCTAGGTTTATGCTGTTTATAATTGGTGTTGTTATTTCGTTTATTTTTATTCTTGGGAGGTATGGTCGGTGGTCCATTTTGGGCTCTGTGGTTTTCAGTTCTTTGATTATTTTATTTTTTATATTATCATAATCATTAGGCTCCCCTTCCTTGTTTACATCGTGTTTGTTGGCAATGTTGCGTTTGTCTTCGTGCTTTACAGTTTCAGTGTTTATATTATTGGGCATTGTTGTGTGGCTTCTATCTACATTTTCCTGGTGTATGTTTTCTTTTAGATGTTCTATTTCTATTTCTGATATTTTTTTTGTTTGAGAATGTATCTTCGTACGTTAGCTAATTTATTAGGGTTCATTGCTGTATCCAATCTATATCTCTATTATTTTCCTTCCATATTTTATATGTATGTGTTGTTGTATTTTCATTTTTGGGTAGAGCATTGCTGTGAAGTAAGCGTGTAAGATAGAAAATATTCCTCACGTGTCCATTTACGTCTTTTGGGTTTTATTTGCGGGACAAGAGGTACACGTCCGGCCCATTATTTTGACGGTCGTCATTTTCGTAGGGTACCGGTCCGTTTATTTCTGTTGTCACATTATTTCGCACGTGTAGTTTTTCGTACATTTTTTGTTGTAAGTTTAATGTACGTACCGCTCGATTGTTATTCTTGGGTTGAATAATCGGTGGCATTTAATTTCTTCGTAGTTCCTTTGTACATGGTGTTTGGGGTCGGGGATGATCGTGATGTTCCACGCATGTTTACATGTGTTGTGTTAGAGGTGGAGATGATATCGAGTCAAAATACATCATTTCGTTTCGAAAATAGTAATAAATTTCAATTAGTATTACTTACTCGGATACAGTCCAATTTTTGTTAGTAA
>NW_021833071.1:52500-55000 GCF_006345805.1 Octopus sinensis
CTCATCACGTATTGTCTTCTACGTCTGTGACTTCCTCTCAGTATTTTTTTTCTATACGATAGGATCTCGTTCGTGTTTTCTAAGACTACATCGATCAAATTTCTCATTAAGACAGACAGAAATGCTGAAATATTACTAATGTGAACACATGAATGCAGTGTTATGTTACTTCTCAAAAAAAAAGAACGCTTAGTGTTATCAGATTAAGTGTACATAGGCAACGACAACTACATTCTGTCTTTATTTATTATCAATTTATTTATAGAATTACAGAAGATGTCGTAGTCTCCAAGATGATTCAATAAAATTATCAGAGAAATCTTACTGGGATGCCACACTGAGGAAAGAGATCTGAAGAATAGAAAAAAATATAATAAAAGAACAGAAGAGCATAACATATCCATCATGATTTAATTCCTTTTGAATGTATCGTTTTGCTGTTAACGTTGTTGTTTAAACACAAGTCAACATTGATTGAGATAGCATGTATCAAAGGCATTCTAAACATGACCATCCCCTCTGTAGAGAATAATTGCATTTTTTACATGCCTTAATTCGTATTTTTGTTCTAACCTAACAGAGTGAAATATAAGCGATATTTTAAGGCGGCGAGCTGGTAGAAACGTTAGCACGCCGGGCAAAATGCTTAGCGGTATTTCGTCTGCCGTTACGTTCTGAGTTCAAATTCCGCCGAGGTCGTCTTTGCCTTTCATCCTTTCGATGTCGATTAAATAAGTACCAGTTACGCACTGGGGTCGATATAATCAACTTAATCCGTTTGTTTGTCCCATCTGTGTTTAGCCCCTTGTGGGTACTAAAGAAATAGGTATTTAGTCTGCCGCTACATTCTGAGTTCAAATTCCGCCGAGGTCGTCTTTGCCTTTCATCCTTTCGAGGTCGATTAAATAAGTACCAGTTACGCACTGGTGTCGATATAATCGACTTAATCCGTTTGTTTGTCCATGCTTGTCCCCTCTGTGTTTAGCCCCTAGTGGGTACTAAAGAAATAGGTATTTAGTCTGCCGCTACGTTCTAAGTTCAAATTCCGCCGAGATCGACTTTGCCTTTCATCGTTTAAATAAGGGGTCGATTAAAGAAGTACAAGTTACGCACGGGGTCGACTTAATCCGTTTGTCTATTCTTGTTTGTCCTCTCTGTGGGCAGTAAAGAAATAACAATCGTAAGTGTGCTGAGTAAAATGCTTAACGTCATTTCATCTGTCTTTCCATTCTGAGTTCTAAATTCCACCTTTCATCCTTTTAATGTCGATAAAATAGTAACAGTTGAAAATTGGTACCGATGTAATCGAATGACCCTCATACCGAAATTTGCCGGCCTTGGGCCAAAATTTGAAACCAGTTTTAGGGTTATATGGCTGCTCTTTCTAGCAAGTTTTAAAAACACAAAGAAGCTCCCTAATATTATTATAATTGTTGCCACTGTTATTATTGCCAAATCTGATTGATTGGATGGATGTTTAAAATGTCCCAGCAATCGTCATCCAGTTTCCTTTTGAAGCAGTTAGGCGTATAAACCTAAAGGCCCACACTGAAAGACTGTATAAATTCCGTTATCAGAAATGCATACCGATATGTTATTAAGGACCTCTAACAAATAAGAGAAGACCTGCCTTGTTAATGTTCATATAAAATGTGTGTGTCTGTGCGCATGTACGTGTATATATATATATATATATATATATAAAATTTAGAGGATTGACCACTAAAAATGGACAGGTTGTATGCTAGATATAGACGTCAAAATCGCCATTTTCCACGGAGAATGTGTTCTCAACAAAAAATTCAGCAAAAAACCATAGCGTAAAAATAAGCAAGACAAATGAAAATAAATGAAATTGGCGATTTTGCCGTCTATATCTAACATAGAGGCTGTCTACTTTTAGTGGTGAATCTTCTAAATTTTGTATGTAAAAAAACTTTTAACCTTCGGATTTTTAGAAAATATGCTAGACCACTGGTTTTAATTGATTAAAATCAATTTCTAACCCTATTTATTTAATTTTATATATGTATATATATATATATATATATATATATATATATAGTTATATTTCGGGTTGGTCTTTTCTTTAATTATTATTATTTTTTATTAGTTTTTTGGCTGTTGCAAAATAAACACACGCACTATATGTTCATTCTTCACTCGCTTATTATTGTTCTTATTGTAATTCATGTCCATTGTCCGGAGATCTTTCGTCCCACATCTGTGACCTCTTCAGCAATCCTTACCGTTCACGTTTGCTTTTTAAGCTGCTTAATTCATTCTGTCCTTCTATGATGTTTTTTTTTATCTGCGCATGTCTGTAACTTTATGTGAGCGGGCATATTTGTAAATACATGTATGTGTGTGTGTGTATGTGTGTGTGTGTGTGTGTGTCTTCTTCAAAGAGAAGAAAGCTCGTCAGTGTTCTACCAATATATTCAGGTAGGACATAGAGTTGCAGTTAATAATATAGAAGTTAAGGTACTATCAACGCATA
>NW_021833071.1:62500-84383 GCF_006345805.1 Octopus sinensis
ATAATCGATTTAATCCCTTTGTCTGCCCCTGTTTGTCCTCTCAGTGTTTAGCCCCTTGTGGGTAGTTAAGAAATAGGTATTTCGTTTGCCGCTACGTTCTGAGTTCAAATTTTGCCGAAGTCGACTTTGCCTTTGATCCTTTCGGGGTCGATTAAATAAGTACCAGCTACGCACTGGGATCGATATAATCGACTCAATCCGTCTGTCTGTCCTTGTTTGTCCTCTCAGTGTTTAGCCCCTTGTGGGCAGCAAAGAAACAGGTATTTCGTATGCCTTACATTCTAAGTTCAAATTCCGCCGAGGTCGACTTTGCTTTTGATCCTTTTAGGGTCGATAATTTAAGTACCAGTTACGCACTGGAGTAGATATAATCGACTTAATCCGTTTGTCTGTCCTTGTTTATCCCCCTCTGTGTTTAGCCCCTTGGGGGCAGGAAAGAAATAGATAATAACAATGCTGATGGCGATGACGACGATGATGACGATGATGATGATGGATGGGTATGATGACGCGACGAAGACGACGATGACGATGATGATGATGATGAGTCATGATAAAGAAGAAGAAGAAGAAGACCACGACAACGACGACGACGACGATGATGATGATGATGATGATGATGATTGTAGTGGTGCGGTTGACTGTGTTGTTGGTTACGACCACAACCATACTGATGCTAGTGATGGCGTTGATGTGATTCCAGTCGGCCCTAAATTTACAAACTTAAGATCAAACTCATTTCAACCTTTGTTATTCAAGATTTTATGTTTAACACATCTAGAAACTTCATTAGTCAATGTAGTCGAAAATAAAAAACCGACACATCTGAAATGGCTGGAATGGGGGTCCCTCCGTAGCACCTCTGGAGCAAAGTTTTTCGACAGAGTGTGTCGAAATCAGACAGGGTGTGTCGAAATTTGGTGTGTTGACAAGGTGTTTCGAAATTTGGGGAGATGAGAAATCCTCCCCAAATCGTGACACTAATTCTGCACGTTGAGAGTAAGTAATTCCGGTACTACAGTCACGTGATTAGAATATCACTGGAAGGAATCGGTAGGTGGATTCTTTCAAGTGACCCAATTGGTAGATGGCCTCGGTGAAGACCAAGAATGAGAAGGTTGGATAATATTCCAATGTTTTAGGTGGTCACGCCTGGGAATTGAGCCGGAAACTGGAATGATGGTTACTTCTGGCTGAAACCGATGGAGGAGGTGCCTATGTACTCTCTCACCACGACAATGTCAGGGATAAGTGGACAGAGATGTTTGCTGGCTGGTATGCGGTAATTCGTCTGCCGTTACGTTGTGAGTTCAAATTTCGCCGAGGTCGACTTTGCCTTTCATCCTTTCGGGGTCGATAAATTAAGTAACACTTGCACACTGGGGTCGATGTAATCGACTTAATACCTATGTCCATCCCTGTTTGTCCCCTCTGTGTTTAGACCCTTGTGGGTAGTAAAGAAATAGGTATGTAGTCTGGCTGGCAAGCTAGCTTGCTGAAAGGCAGGCTGGTAGGTTGGCTATGAGGCTGGCTGACTGGCTGGATGAATGGATGGGTGGATAGGTGGATAGGTAGATGGATGGATGGATGGATGGATGGATGGATGCAGGGGTGGGTGAATCACTGCCTGTTTATGACCCGGAATGTATTTCTTCACCACATTCTGTTCCCAATATATTTCGCAGCTAGGGAATAAGTCGGCAATATTATCTCCTCTGAATTAATTATATTGATGCCATTATGGATCATAGAAACGCTAGTGAACTCATTCGACCTGGCAGTGAGTTGTTCAACTGCAATACAATGGTACTTCAGAGATAAAATATTTCAGATATTTACTTGACGTTGAGAATTTGCTGGTGGAAACTAGTGAAGGACTACAGTCGAATCAATCGGTAATGGTCAAACGCAAAATTCATCAAGCTTGTATTGCTGCAGTAGTATTTGTGTTTGAAATGTGTTATATAAATAGCGAGAAGGATTACCTGACAGAGGGAAATTATAAAGGGACAGCGGTATTAATGCCAATTACTCAGTTACGCGTTGCTTTATGAACCAAAGTGGTAATAGATGAATGGCACGCGGATAATAGATTGGTTGTGCTTAATTAACCACCTCCTTATGTTAATCATTCTTGTGCCTTTATGGACCGCATTAAAAATCCGTGTAATATCAATGTTGGGGCATTCTGGCAAAAGATTAAATATCCATTAAAAACAATCAATGAAATAAAAGGAGTTTTAATTACACAACGCCTGTATTAACTTTGTTTTAAATTCTACAACAACGACATCACAACATTACATGATTCTAGAAGGTTGCTAGGCCAAATTCACGTAACACTATCTCTTATATGAGAGCACCGCTTCAGATACGTCATTTCTTTGACGCACATATAAATACACTTTTCTGAAGTGTTAAAACAACGAAAGTATCCAATAACAAAAAATTAACAGAGCAAGTGATCAATAACAGAAGATTGACAAAACTAATGGGTTCGATAACGAAAATATTTTTCAGCCGTGTCATTTGTTTATGTACACCTCCATTGTGTTTGCCGTTCTTTTGGACTGCAAAGTGAATCGGTGACCTATCTTTGATTCATAGCCAACAATACTTTGCATTATGTTGCTATGGAAAACATTAGAAGCATAAAGGCCGAGACATCTTACTTATTCTGTTGCGTTCGTCTGAATTTTTCAGTCGTATGAGAGACAACTTTTGCTTAAAGTATTTTCATTTGCGATAAAGTACATTATTAGACAGAGAGAGGGCGGAGAGAGGAATATGCATATATATATATATATATATATATATATATATATGTGTGTGTGTGTGTGTGTGTGTGTGTGTGTGTGTGCGCGCGTATGTGTGTGTGTGTGGGTGGGTGTCTGTGTGTGTGTATGCGTGTACGTGTATGTATACATATACACGTGTATATATAAGTGTGGGAGTGTGTGTGTTTGTACGTACGTATGTATGTATGGATGGATGCATAGGTGGATGGGTGGATGGATGGATGGATGGATGGATGGATGGATTATCTGGGGTATTAGCAACATTGTTCAAATTTTAGATTCAATTTCGATCCTTTGTGTCCCAGAAATGCTGAAAGATATAGTAGTGGATTTATCAGTGATTTTCCCAATACTATTTGACTCCACTTTGAAGAAGAAAAAATGTTGATTACTTTTCAAGCTCACCAGAATAATAACGATGGATTTGATTATAGATGAAAATGACATCTTCATAATTAATTAACCACATTTTTAGGATTGAGAGATCATAAGAGACTGGACTAAAGTTTCAATGAAAGCTTAAAGCTTTATTTCAAAGGGCCAGAAACAAATCTAACCGAAATTCTAATAGATAAGCATCAAGAATTGCTTCTCTTTTGGCAATGACTTTCTCAATCCCCTTCCTGATTGCACCACAAGCTTTCTTAATGAATTCATCATCAATGTCTTCCTTCTTCGGACTAGGGATGGGGGTTGTTTAGGGCTTTCAGGTTACAGTGGGGATTTTCCCCAAGCTTTTCTAGTTAGTTCATTCCAGATGCTGAAGTCCAACAGGTTCAAATCAGGTGATGAAGAGGGCCAAGTGTCCTTATTCCCAAACCTATTCCTAAATTCATCCCTTGAAAATTTTTGAACTACTGCATTTGTGGTTGCAAGAATGTAAACTTGAAGTTCTTAAAGATCTTTCTGAGGTATTCCTCGTCTTTTGCGTCAGGATATTCAGAAATAATCCAGGTCTTTACCCTTTTGGAAATTCCTGTTAATCTCTCAGCCTTCTCAACAACGATGAGTAGCATCTTCCTGACATCAGATGTCACGCAGACAAAAACACCATCACCATGGCAGGATTTTTGCACTGGAAAATGACATTTTGGGGTTCTCTTTTGAAGACAGAGCGCCTCTGTTGCGTCTGTTCGTGTGTAAAAGGTCACTCCAGGATTATGTCTCACATTGATCAAGACGATTTTTGCCCTCTTCAGCCTTCTAACCGTTTTTCTTGGAGTAACAAGGCACCTCACAACACTCACGTACAATTTTATTTTCAAGTTTTCTATCACTGCTCCTTAAAGTATCATCGCTTCTGATTGATCTCTGCGGCTCCAGATTGAAATGATGTTTCCTCTTGAGGTTATGACAAACTGATCCAGTTTTCCTTTAAACTATTTCCTCTCTCTCTCAAACTTATTCACAATTCTTTTGATGGTTCCTGAATGGACTTTGAAGATGAAAGCCAGAGAATGAATGATGGTACCATCATTGAAAGCCTGAATGATCTTAGCCATCTCAACATTAAGACAAAAACAAAAATGCCGTTTTGTTTTTCTTAATATCTGACGAGATGACGGAGCAGATTTCTGCCCCGACATCCGAAACTCTGAGTTTTATTATGGCAACCGAATAATTGTTACCTATTATATTACAGATACATTCCTCTATTTACATAATATCGATGTCGCATTCATTCTCTTCTTGTCATAATATTACTATTAATATATATATAATGAGAGAGAGAGAGAGAGAGAAGGGGGGCATGTGGAGGGAATGCAATGACAATATGTTGGATACAAATACGGTTTGTATTTTCAATATGTTTTGCACATGTGTAATTTGGTGAATAGAAAAACAGTGTCTAATGCTATCAGAGCAAATTGTAGACAGAATACCCTTCTAGGTATGATTAAATATGAAAATAAGATGCAATACAATGACGGAAATCTAATGAGATTATTTTAGAAGAAATTATGAGCAATATATATATATATATATACAATGAAGCCAGACTAAAACTAATCTTCAACAAATTTTAAATATTTACTTGAGAATGTCTAATGCCTTGTCTCTGCGACAGAAGTTCACACATATCGTAGGTGGGGGTCAGATGACTAAATCCTTTCTTGCGTATGATAAATACTTAACCCAGAGTGAGTGAAAGGAAGCGCTAACTTCAGTCGGATTTGACCTTATAACGTAAATATATATAGCATAAAAAGGCGGCGGACTGGCAGAATCGTTACCACCCCGGGCAAAATGCGTAGCCGTATTTCGTCTGCCGCTACGTTCAGAGTTCAAAATCCGCCAAGATCGACTTTGCCTTTCATCCTTTCGGGGTCGATAAATTAAGTACCAGTTACGCACTGGGGTCGATATAATCGACTTAATCCGCTTGTCTGTCCTTGTTTGTCCCCTCTGTGTTTAGCCCCTTGTGGGTAGTAGAGAAATATATATAGCATAAAATATACTGAGAGACATTCTATGATATGTTCCATAGATCCTACTAGTCTACCATCTTTTTGCCAATCCAGATGAAACAAATCTGATAAGTTAACCTTTCCTTAGAATAAAAAAAGGACAGGATGTCTCTGATCGTATAAGTGATAGGTAAATCAAAACGTTAACAATCGCGTTTCGGTTTCCAATTTAGTCAGCCTGTTTTCGGTCAATATACTATAACATCATTGTTATCTATTCGACCATATTGCATCATAATCTTCATTGTTCCACCTGGTTCGAAACAATGGAATTTACTATGTTACGCCAGACTTCACGGTCCAGCATAGCATTACGGAGGCCCTGTTGCTAGATGCCTGTATCCATGGAGATTACATCAAGGTAGGAGAGTGTGCGACCCCTGGTATCGCGAGCAGATGACTTCCAGAGGAGAAGAGTAGAAATTACCTATCACATTACAAGTTGCTGCCACTAAGCGTTTCCAGCGTCGAATTTAAATCCAGTCCTAAAGTGAAATTGGGTCAACGGATTATTCGTGAAAACACAACTACAGATTTATTTATCCACTTCAATGACAGACTTAAAACTGTAGTGTTTGATTTGTTTCGATTTCGCACCGGTCGCGTATGATCCACACTGGCCGTCGATCCAAACAGGATTTCTTTCCAACAGTCTCGAGCAGTTTATTCCCACCACCACGTAGCAAGCTTAAAAGAAACTATATACTGAAAACAAATATTATTTCACAATTTATGGATCGATTTAAGAAAGATATGGAGCAGGAATGAACAAAGATTCCTAAAAACATGACACCGAATGCTTTTTATTTCGCTGATACAAATTTAGGTTATCAAATAATCCTTTGAGAATCTCTAGGATATCGCATCCATCACTTTTTTTGTGTTGAAATAAAAAAAAAGGCGATAAAATGTTGATTGATATCAATCCTCATAAAAAGATCAATCCTTATCAATCATTCATGTGAATCGAATATAATAAATATTTATCTTAATCCGTATATAAGACATGTCCTTCGGAACAACATCAACATCAATAACTAAAATAATAATAGTATTAGTAGTAGTAGTAGTAGTAGTAGTAGTAGTCCAAATGATATTTTCTACTAGAGGCACAAGGCCAGACATTTGGTGAGAGTCAGGTAAGTCGATTGCCTCGACCCCAGGGCGTAATTGATAATTTAATCGATCCTAAAAGGATGAAAGGCAAAGTCGATCTAGGCGGAATTTGAACCCGGAACGTAGCGACAAGCGAAATACCGCGAAGCATTTGCCACTTCAAATCGTCATAGTTGTTTTTTGCTCCTTCTTTCACATTGAACCTGTTGTCATATTATTATTTTTATTATTATTGTTGTTATTATTATTATTATTATTATTATTATTATTATTATTATTATTATTATTGTTGTTGTTGTTGTTGTTGCTGTTGTTGTTGTTGTTTTTGTGGTTGTTGTTGTTCTTATTTATTCTGTTTATCACCGGTTTTGTTCGGGGTCCTGGATTTTTGCATGCGTAGCGGTCATATTACCTGCTTTCAATTCTTTTCCGCCATCTAATTATTCAGCTTTCCTAATTATCCTTGCCGTGAGAAGGAGGCAAACCTTTTGTAACAGTTGATTATAATTATTATAATTATTATTGGCTGTTGTTGTTGTTGTTGCTGTTACTGTTATTATGTACGTCACACAGTATACAATATCGTGAGGCTATTGCGTCTACCGGGGGTTTGCACTGTTTGTCAAGTCACAACAAGGATCTCAGACAGACAGTGTTTTATGCAATATGCGTGCAGTTTCAAATAATCCCTAATTTTGCAATACACCTTGATTGCAGTGTATTTCTAAAATTTTCAAATGTTTTTACAAATTGGGTGGTATTGAATCCAATTATCAGATGACAATAGGGATAAATTATAGGTTTGACTCTCGTAGCTGCCACATTTTAGCGATCTCAATTCTCAGGTCTCCATATTTATCAACCCCTTTCTCTCTCTTTCATGATGATATGTTGATTTCATGGCACTGACACGTCAAATAGTAGGCACTCTTTTTTATCCCTCCTAAAGGTTACAACATCCGGTGTTCTGTGCTCTAATGACTCGTCTGCATGGATGTCAAAATTCAAGAGTATTTTTGCCTTCCCCTTTTCGTCCGTTACTTTTTCCGGTGTATATTATTACCAAGCACCCATAAACTATTATCCATAGTTAGGGCATAGAGGCCAGTGGAGATTTGGGGCCACCTTTCTGTGCAAAACTATAGGAACTGGGATCAAACAGAATCAGTAACTATATAGCATTCGATTTACCCCCAAATCACTCCTTAATATAATAAACTTATCTTGGTACATAACTCCATTTCTCTTTAGAAAAGTCAATACATACAAACGTACATACAAACATACTTATACATACATACTTACATACATATACACACACACACACACACACGTTAGCCTCCCACATACACACGCCCATACGCAAGCTCACACATATACACTCGTTCATACGCATGCACACACACACGCGATTACTCATACATACCTACTCACACACTATCAATGCTAGTCATGCACTTTCCCATTCGACCCTCTTCCTACACATTCTGCAGAGGTGGTATATATTCTTTTTCATTGATTTGGTATTCAATGCCTGATCCTGGGCTGATATGATTAGACTTTCAACATTCCATTTTATGTCACTCTTGTTAAGCCATCTCCATGATGTTTCCTGGTTTCCTAATTTGTTGGTTTCACAGTGGTACTGACCATGTAATTCCATGCGGAGTCGGGTTTCTTTTCTCTCGTTGGCTGTTCTTGATCGGAATTCATGAACATTCTGAAGTCCATTTTTGTTAAATCCTTCTGCATTAGCAGCATTCTGTAGCAGCTTTTGTTTGCTGTTAACCAAATATTCTGCCAAGTTTTTTTCTTTCACTGTTGATGCACTCCCGTACGCTAATCATGCCTCGTCCACCTTTACCCCACTTCATGTGTACATTCGACTGAGGGTGGAGGGTAACATGCATTGTCATTGTTTTTCGGGTAGTGCGATCCAGTTGGTTAATCTCCGCTTGTGTCCATTTCATGATGGGTGCACTATAGCAGATTACTGCAACCGCCAATACATTGATAGCAATCACAAGGTTCCCTGAGTTGACTATTGATTTCAAGAGAAGTTTGAGGCGCTTGAAATATGCAGTGATGACCGTGTCTATCATTTCTTTAGATAAGATATTGTCCAGCTCCAGGATCCTAGGTACTTGTACTCATCATCATCCTGGTCTCCCATTCTCTCTCCGTTTGGCAATTCTATTCCGCTACAATTTACTCTTTCTTCCGCTTCAAAATACCGAATTCCATCCCAATATCCTTGCATTATTATCAATTTGGTGAGCTGGCAAATTTCAGGCCTTTTGCCTATAGTAGAATGGATTGTTACTATTGTTGTTGTTGTTGTTGCTGCTGATGATGTTGTTGTTATGACTATTATTATCATTATAGTTGTTGTTGTTTTATATCTTTATATATAAAAGTCAAGTTGTGTGTCTATCTCCTACGATTTAGATTCCTAACTACTCCCACATTTTGCGGTGTAGTTTAACCAAATTCGGGTATCTTATAGTCATGATTCATATCGAACCCTTCTGGATATTAGTGCGCGTCTACGATGAGTCTACGATTTAAAAAAAAAATTACCATCATTTTTTCCCATCTTAATGTATTTTTTTCGGTATTATATAAGGGAAGTATCTCTCTAAAAATGTCTACGATGAGTCAACGATTTATAAAAAAATTTACCATCATTGTTTTTTCCGTTTTTAATGCATTTTTTGCTATTCCTTGGCTATAACTCTCTAAAAATGCTTATATAGTTATTCCCTTACAAACCCGAGCAACGCCGGGCGATACTGCTAGTTAATAATACAAAGAGAAGAAACTGAAGAAGGAAGAGAAGAAAATCCATACATGATCATTCGAATTTTTATAATTTACAGTTAAATTACCATTATGTCTTAATATGTTAAAAGATGTAATTTTTGGGTAATGTAAAATAGTGTGCCTAGAAATTAGACGGGAAGATCACTGCCTAAACGTCACGTATAATCTGCTTTATAGACCTGACTAATCGAGGCTGGCCAAGGGCTAAACAGCCACAAATTATAATTTCAGCAAGAAACAGACACGTTGGCTAATGTAGTACTGAATATATTACGTCTGAAAGGAAAAAAAAAATGCTGGCCATGGCGTGAACGTTATAATCGATAGGCTTACTGGATCAGAGTTGACCTTGGGCTAAATAACACAACAACAACAACAACATCGAATGTTGGGGGCTTAAATAAACAAACGTATATAAATGTTGTTTGGTGTTTGGAAGAGGCTTGGCTGTAATGTGTGACTTTCTCAGCTGGGAACTACACATTGCCAATAGTGTGGCGTACTGGCTTTGAATAATACAAACAGATCAATAATTTTGGCTACATTACAAGTTTATTACCTCTCATGAAGAACTCTCATCAATTCTACAAATGCTGGAAGGCAGATTTTTGAATGGAAATCACTAAATATCAAGAATAACAATTTCTTTGAAAGTACTTCAAAGCGGTATTTAGAACAACAGAATCTTTGATCTCTAAACAGATCGATGTCTGAAATGGTCAGAAAATCAAGCCATTTCATATTCGTTTGTCACAAAAGAAAAGGAAAAATAAACTGAAAGAAGCTACGATTCTGTGTCTAGGTGATCAGCGTCGACAAATTGTTTAAGAAACAGAACAGAGACCTTACGTTTTCCGAAAGTGAACTTCATTGAGGTAAAAACAAATATGAGAGAGAGACGTAGAGATAGATACCTGGGTATATAGGTAGGTAAGCAGAGAGAGAGAGAGAGAGAGATAGAGAGGAAGCGATAAAGTCTGAGGTGGAGAGAGAGAGAGAGAGCGATAAAGTCTGAGGTGGAGAGAGAAAAAAAATAAAGAAAGAGGTGAGATACATCAAACATCGAACTGGCTTCAGATTTTGATATATGATAACGGAGATATATATTTCACGAGGAACAAAAACCGTTTCTTTATCTGTTTTTGTGGGAAAGAGAACGGCATAACTCTTTTCATGCGAATAAAGTTCTTATTCATGCTGTTGCTAGAAAGAGAAACCGGCTTTTATTATGCGAACGTTTATATGTTTTATATGTGATTTTTCAGTTCTTATTGTGCGTGCGTGTATGTGTGTGAGTGAGTGTATACTTATGTGCATGTGTGTGTGTACAAATGTAAATTGGGCAAGCATTGCAAAACAGAGTAGTGAGGAATTTTTGCTTCGCAATCCTATGATATGCTGTTCAATACCACTCTTTCCGATCTCTTTTACTCTTTTAGTCTTTTATTTCATTCAGTCATTTGACTGCGGCCATGCTGGAGCACCGCCTTTAGTCGAGCAAATCGACTTCAGGTCTTATTCTTTGTAAGCCTAGTACTTATTCTTTCGGTTTCTTTTGCCGAACAGCTAAGTTACGGGGACGTAAACACACCAGCATCAGTTGTCAAGCGATGTTGGGGCGCCAAGCACAGACACACAAACACACACACACACACACAAACATATATATATATATATATATATATATTATATATATATATATATATAATATATATATATAATATATATATATATACAAGACGGGCGTCTTTCAGTTTCCGTCTACCAAATCCACTCACAAGTGTTTGGTCGGCCCGGGGCTATAGTAGAAGACACTTGCCCAAGGTGCCACGCAGTGGGACTGAACCCGTAACCATGTGGTTGGGAAGATAGCTACTTACCACACAGCCACGCCTGCGCCTGATTTTTTTTTTTTTTTTTTTTTAATGACTGTTGATCGATCCAAGATACTAGCGTGTACCTTCGCAGAAAGTGTAAATTATATATAAACCACTCTGATTGTACTTGTCGTTTAAATGTGTCACTTTGTCAAATGTGACTTTTCCCTGCTGAGAAATTCGTTTATGATCTTACGTATACAAAGTTAATTACAGGGAATTCTCAGCTAATTACACTCTAATGAAATCAGTAGATCATTCCTTCTCTGAAAGCATCGAAAGTTCCTTCGACATATGTGTCTCCGAATATGTGTGTCTGTATGTGGATGTATGTGTGTGTGTTTCTATTCCGTTTCTGCTTCTATTTAATTCACAAAAGTATTCACCTATATCTAAAACGACATCTTAGGGATTGAAGGATCTCATATGGAAATCTCATGAAAAAATAAAGAAAAACTGATGTATCTCCCTCAGTATTAACAATGAGGATATTATTTTATTAAAGCTCAAATGTATCGTCATCGACATGGATTTAAAGAATATATATATATGTTATGTGGAGGCGCGATGGCCTAGTGGTTAGGGCAGCGGACTCGCGGTCGCAGGATCGCGGTTGTGATTCCCAGACCGGGCGTTGTGGGTGTTTATTGAGCGATAACACCTAAAAGCTCCACGAGACTCCGGCAGGGGGTGGTGATCCCTGCTGTACTCTTTCACCACTCTTTCTCTCACTCTTTCTTCTGTTGGCCTGCTCGCTTAGCCAGCGGGGTGGCGTCACTCGATGGCTAAAACAATGCGAACGCATTGTGACCAGCGATGTGTAACAACATCTGATGGTCTGGTCGGTCACGTGATCACGTGATATATGTTATATTGACTTCCATTGCTGGCTGCTAGTGTATCACTCAAAGGACATTACTTAATCCATCCTTTTGTAAATGCACCTAGAATTACTCGCAACAATTGTTTCACTCAGCCATTTCAAGCTATCCAAGCAAGTAAAAAGTTTTCTAAGGAACAGCAATTGGTAGTAGCTATGCTTTTCTCAAAGCAGCTCTCCGGTACAAACATAATAATTCCAAACAAAAAAAAATGCTAATGGGGACAAATATATGACCATTTATATCTTATTCTAAAATAGATTCAGGGTGTTTATCTTGGCTGGGGTATTCTCTTCTCTTCTAAAATTCAATGAATTCAGGAGTGATGTGATAGTTATATCAACGTTCCTTGTAAGAACACCGAAACAATTGTAAGTTTATATCGAAGCTGATTAAACGTTCATTAACATGATTTCTATATTAGGTTTAGCATATATTATATCTTCAAAAGAGAAAAATAATTTACAAGACAATATGCAAAACAAAAAAAAAACGATATTATATAGTTTAACTTGTCGATATTTAACTAGGTACTATTGATGCAGCTGCTGCTTATGGTTAAGAGAAGGAGAGAAAGAGAGACCGACCGACAGACAGACAAGCAACGAAAGTGGGAGAAAGTGAGATTACTAAGAGATAGCAGGGAGGATAAATATTCAACTTAAGGGGAGAGAACTGCTTCATGTTTTTATTTTTTATTATTTTTTTTTTCTATGAGTGAAAGAGCATATAAGATAACATATCTATACGATCTATGCAATTTGGTGTCCTAGTAGTTAGAAAGAGCGGCAATTCTGCCTTATTAAGTTAAAAACAAATGGAAACTAAAAACGACGAAGGAGTAACCGATCGTTGATCGATGTCATGAGATCAGTCGATGGAGTTGATTACAATAAACAAATCTGCCCTGTTAAACACGAAATGGAAATCACAATAAGAAAACAACTTTGTCGAAATATTGGCAACTTTCAGATTGTTGCTAAGGAATTGGAAACCGACACGTTTTCCCGGAAAATTTTCAACATTACATAAAATTATTTAGAATGTAGATTTAATAAATTTGTGTAATATGGCGTTGCTAGAATAGTTCTTATTCATATCATTATTCCTACAACTTAAGGTGGCGATCTGCCAAAATCGTTAACTGCATGATATATAGGATTAGCCCTGGTATTAACTGTAGAACTAGAACTATAGTCAACAGCATAAGATGCATAGAAGGTGCTTGTAAAGACATGAACATGACATACATAGGGGAGACATCGAGGAATACTGCGGAAAGACTGAATGAACATTTGAGACAATATGATGACAATGAACAGTTTTCTATGCTCTACCAACATTCCAAGGAACAACATGGAGGCAACCTGGGTCAACTTGACATCTGCAATTTATACAAGGATCCAAAGGACCCAACACTCAGACAAATACAAGAGTACGTCCTCATAAATGAAACGTCCCCAGGATTAAATAGGAAATATACGTAGTAGATAATCAGACGCATATACCCATAGTTTATTTACGAGTATATACAGGGAGACTAGTTAGTTGGCTGTTATGTGTGTATGTGTGTGCGTGTATGTATATGCACATGTATGTCGGCAAATGGACATGAAAATAAGCAGATAGACATAGAGACAGACATGTACAATGATAATATGAACAGACAAGCACACATGGAAGCACTCCGTCGGTTACGACGACGAGGGTTCCGGTTGATCCGATCAACGGAACAGCCTGCTCGTGAAATTAACGTGTAAGTGGCTGAGCACTCCACAGACACGAGTACCTTTAACGTAGTTCTCGGGGATATTCAGCGTGACACAGAGAGTGACGAGGCCGGCCCTTTGAAATACAGGTACAACAGAAACAGGAAATAAGAGTGAGAGAAAGTTGTGGTGAAAGAGTACAGCAGGGATCACCACCATCCCCTGCCGGAGCCTCGTGGAGCTTTAGGTGTTTTCGCTCAATAAACACTCACAACGCCCGGTCTGGGAATCGAAACCGCGATCCTATGACAGCGAGTCCGCTGCCCTAACCACTGGGCCATTGCGCCTCCACATACAAGCACACATACATACATACACAAATGAAGACTGAAACACATGATAATAGACACACACTTCACTTTACACAGGAAACATATGGAATACACATGTCTACGCATATGGAGACACAAATACATACATACAGAGTACATAGTCACAAAAAAACCATACATACACACAGGCACACTCAGAGATGCACACACAAGGAGACAGAGGTAACACACACACACACACGCATGGAAATACACACACACATAAAAGCACACAAGCACATGAATATGCAGAATTCATACATACAAACGAACACACATATATACGCACACTGACATACATACATACACACATACATACATGCATACATACATATATACACACATACATACATGCATACATACATACATACATACATACATACATACATAAATACACACATACATACACACATACATACATACATACACACATACACACATACATACATACACACATACACACATACATACATACACACATACATACATACATGCATACATACATACATACATAAATACACACATACATACATACATACATACATACATACATACACATATACATACATAAATACACACATACATACACACATACATACATACATACATACATACACACATACATACATAAATACACACATACATACACACATACATACATACATACATACATACATACATGCATACATACATAAATACATACACACATACATACATACATACATACATACATACATACATACATACATACATACACACATACATACATACATAAATACATACATACATACATACATACATACATACACACATACATACATACATAAATACATACACACATACATACATACATACACACATACATACATACATACACACATACATACATACATAAATACATACATACATACATACATACACATACATACATACATACATACATACATACATACAGGTGTATGCACAAGAACACTGAACCTCACACGTGCACGCAAAGAAACAAAATGAATGCAGCTTGAAAAACGGACAGAGTCAACAACTATTCAAATGTTTGCAAAACGCAACGAAAATTTTAGAAAAATAAATACATGAGTGGAAATTTTACCAGTGAGTGTGTAAAATTATAAGGCACTAAAAGAGAATGACGCTCCCTAGATAGCATATATAAATATATATATATATATATATACACATATATATAGATGTATGTATATATCTATATATATATTTTTGAAAAACTGCATTTGGGTATGATTAGTATAATTTTGGTAGTAATGACTTTGTCCCTCTTAGTGTGAGGCATTTATGTGTAATAATGCCCTCTATACAATATAGATATAATTAATTTGTTCAAAAGAAAAAAATTATTTTCGAATTCTTTTCTTTTATGAGGTTTTCACGCCCGATAATTTCTTGTTAAGATCCCTTATTAAGAGATTATCCTTAATTGTTAAACTTATTCCGAAATACTTTTCATTACCCGACATGCAGTTCGTAAAAAGCCCGCCATTTACCGGATATATGATTTATAAACATTCCATGTGCTTGGCCGGAGTGAGCAGTTGTCTGTTCGTCTTCGCTACGTAAGGTTGGTAGTTTATTTATGATGTGTTCAGAATCAGTTCTGCTGAGGATCATAAGACGTAAAGTTGAATGTGAAATCACGGTGATACAGAACTAAATTCATTTTTTTAAATGTCTTGCTTTGAAAAACTGCATTTGGGTATGATTAGTATAATTTTGGTAGTAATGACTTTGTCCCTCTTAGTGTGAGGCATTTATGTGTAATAATGCCCTCTATACAATATAGATATAATTAATTTGTTCAAAAGAAAAAAATTATTTTCGAATTCTTTTCTTTTATGAGGTTTTCACGCTAGCTGCCCGATAATTTCTTGTTAAGATCCCTTATTAAGAGATTATCCTTAATTGTTAAACTTATATTTATGTATATATATAAATATATATATATATAATTATTCATTTATAAAAATATAGTCTAGGTATGGTAGATAAGTTCAGTAAAAATTTAGATTCAGATGAATATGGTACCTAAGTTGAGGCACCAGAATTTAGTACGGTATTATCCATACAATTTCAAAATAAGTTGATTGAAATCATAATAAACAAGAAGGGTATCCAGAGGTAATGCAGTAAGATCGTTTCATGCGACTCCATTTAATTGAACAGTGCAATTATTTTATTATATCAATTTAAAATGTAGAGCAATAGTCGGCTGCATAAAAACATAGCATTTAATTAGAAAAGAAGGACACAGTATAATTTTACCTAAAACTACCAAGAAGCAAAGGAGATAGACGAAGAACATATACCAATCACATCATAGTTGGAACTCTTTGTCAATCTTTGTCTATCTTTGATGTAATGAAATGATTGCATTGTTCAATTAAATGGAGTCGCATGAAACGGTCGCACTGCATTACCGATGGATATCCTTGTTGCGTATTTTGATTATATATATATATATATATATATATATATATATATGTAGAAATATGTTACGAAAAGAAAATATAAAATACACGAGGAAATGTAAGGGTAAAATATGAAAAATCAACGAAAATGCATATTGCAGATAGAAAAAGGCTATTTATGACAGGTAGTGACAAATATATACATTTAGATTGACTGAGGTAGTAAGACGAGTCATAAAGTTCATTATTATGAGATGATTATAAGATGATAATAATAATAAAGTAAGAGAATGAAACGAACCAATTGGTTTACGCGTAGGCTATTCTTCGTTTGAACAATACCGGTTAATATACGGTGTCAGGTCTAATAGTTCCTGAGAAAAAAGATTATTTGTAAGGGAGGTAAGTAGTTCTGGAATTAGAGATGTGGGTGATGTAGGAAGTGTATAGGTTTTAGTGGTTTAAATTGAAGAGTTAGTGGTGTTCTGTATTGAGTTGTGTGTTCATATTTAGTTGGAGGAGAAATTTGTTGATGAAAATTGCCTCTTTATTCAACCTTTGTTGCATTCTGTGAGCATTGGTAAAAGGGAAATATTTGGAAATTGGGATTAAGATTCCTGGAACATCTTTGTATGTGTTCACTCACCTTTAACTGTCTGTATTGTGGGTGAAAGATTTGCTCTTTGTGAATGGTAATTTTTTGACGGAGCGAAATTCCTGTTTGTCCAATATAGAGTTTACCACATATTATGCATGTCATGACATAGATTACATTTGCTGAGGCGCAGGTGAAATTTGATTTGATCTTAAATATTTCTCCTTGTTTGAATTGGAATTCTGAACCCTCCAGAAGGTGGGGGCAAGTTCCACAGTTAGAACGTCCACATTTTGTCACTTTTGGCTCTGTTGTTAGTGGGTAAAGTCTAGCGCTGGTTAGTATTCTTTTCAGTGACTTCGGTTACTTTTTGGCTTTTTATAATTTTATATGAGCTTAAAATTTCGTTCATTGTTTTGTCTGCTGTGAGGATGGGAAGGTTTTGGGTGATGATGTTGAAGGCTTCGTTGTTTCTGGGGTTATGTGTGGAGATGTACGGGAGTATTTTTAAGTCTTGTTTAGTATTTCGGTTAGTTTTCCTTAATCTATGTATATCTATGCCCTTAGCTCTTTTGATGCCTTCATTTACTAATGAGATTGGGTAGTGTATTTTAGTTAGTGTAGATCTAAGTTCAAGGAGTCTATGTTCACGAGTGTATGTATCGGAAACTATGGTGCAGATTCTTTTTGCTAGGTTAAAGGGTGTGTTGATTTTTATGTGTTTGGGGTGGCAGGAGTTAAATAATAGGTATTGTTTAGCGTCTGTGGGTTTATAAAAGATGTCTGTTTCTATGTGGTTGTTAACTATTCTAATTAAGATGTCTAGAAAAGGTAGTTGCTTACTGTTGTATTCCATAGTGAATTGTATATTGATGTGTATGTTTGTTGAGCATTCTTTTGAAATCAAGGAGTTGATCCATGCTATTTTGCCAAAGTATGAAGCAATCATCTGAATATCTCTTCCAGTTCTCCTTTAAGTAGTAATTGAAAGAGGCGCCATATTTTTCTAGTGATGATTGGTATAACTTAAGTTCGTGGTAACCCATTACGAGGTTTGCAATCACTGGAGCAGCTCTGGTCCCCATTGCAATTCTGCATTTCTGTCGATAGTAAGTAGTATCGAACAAGAAATGATTGTTCAACAATGCAGTACTATGTATGGGCGTTCCATCATTTTAGTTTTTCAATGACAATCTCGAATTACTGCCTGTTTCCGATTTACGACCAACTTTCATTACGTGTTTAGTTTCCGTGTGTTTAAAATTTAGACAGAAATAATCCATCACAATATGTCTATTACCCTGCAGTTGATTTATAAGTTATAGACACAATGCTTGAGAAGTTTCTTCCAGATAGTAGTGTAGATTTACTATATCGCTTGATAATCACAAGCAGCTTTCAACACCACAATTCTGAAATATAATAGTTTCCTGATGATAAAATGAATTTGACAGGTTTTATATAATTATATAATCTAATTTCTTGTAATTATATAATTCTATTCTGATTAGAACCAAATTTGTACGAGACATCAATGCATTGTCTAAGGCAGTTTTTCAATATCTAATGCTGTGTTTAATTTACTCTTAATACACAAATTATTGACTACTGCAGACACTCAGATAACCGATATATAGATGAACTCGCTTTGTAATAAAAATAGTCATGTCTTTAAAATACAAGCCATACCGTCTTAAACAAAACGTCACATTGACAATGTTGTTCTAGATATATATTTAAAAAAAAAAGAAGCGGAATTGTCGCAACTGGAAATATAAAGCATTGTTGAGTTCGTTAACTGATAGATGACTTGAGGTTAAATCTTTTACCTATTTCAGCCAGAGGAAAGCGGCCACACGGGGCACCACTTTGAATACTTTTTAGTCGAATGATTCGAACCCAGTACTTATTTAAAAAAACAAAGTTCCAATTTTATTAATATTTTTTGCCCAAAAGATAAATTACAGTGACGTAAACAAACAAACACCAGTCGTCACGAGGTGCTCAGAAACAAACACAGACACCAAGACCTTGATATATATATATATATATATATATATATATTCTTTTATTTTTTCATTTGTTTCAGTCATTTGATGGCGGCCATATTGGAACACTGCCTTTAGTCGAACAGCTCGACCCCAGAACATATTCTTAGTAAGCCTACTACTTATTCTATCGGTCTCTTTTGCCGGACGACTACGTTACGGGGACGTAAACACACCATCATCGGTTGTCAACAAATGGTGGCGGGGACCCCCCCCCATATATATATATATATACTGAAAGAACTGAAAGAAGCCTGTATATATATATATATATTATATATATATATACAGGCTTCTTTCAGTTACCGTCTACCAAATCCACCTACAAGGCATTGGTCGGACTGGGGTTGTAGTAGAAGACACTTGGACAAGGTGCCACGCAGTGGGACTGAAACCCGAACCATGTGGCCTGTAAGCAAACTACTTACCACACTGCCAAAATTTAATTAGAGGATGTTTAAACCTCATGAATGGATAGTTTCAACAAAAGAAATTCTGGTTCAATATCCAGTATTTTGGCGGAATGAATTTTCTTCTTCTTCTTCTTCTTCTTCTTTTTCTTCTTCTTCTACTTTGTCTTCTTCTTCTTCTTCTTCTTCTTCTTCTTCTTCTTCTTCTTCTTCTTCTTCTTCTTCTTCTACTTTTTCAATCCCTTCTTCTTCTTTATATATATATATATATATATATATATATATATATATATGTAACCACATGCGAATCTATAGCGATTTTAATCCTCAATTCACTTTTATTGGACTTTACTCTGTTTGTGAAGAAGAGCTCTGCTCGAAACGTTAAGCCATCTGAGCGTCTGCTAATACTTTACATGTACCACGTCCTCATATTTTGGTTTTTGTTTGTATTTGTTCTTCGTTTTTATTTTTTGGTGGGGGGAGATTTACTATATATACATACGACCAGCTTCCTCCGGTTTTCGACAACCAAATTTCCCTCACAAAGATTTTTTTGCCCGAAGCTATAGTAGAAGACAGTTGCCTAAGTTACCGCGCAGTGGGGCTGAACCAGGAACCTAGTGGTTGGGAAACAAGCTCCTCTCCACACAGCTACGCCCTAGCTTATATCAAAGGTATTAAATAATTCTGTGCCAACTATATAGTTTCAATATCATCACTAGCCATGATGGAATTTGTAAGTAGCTTCCCTCATTTCATAAAATGCCATCACGAAAACCATAACACAAATTACTAGAGTTCCTCATAGCCATAAAAATAGAGGGTAATCACATTTCCTTTAGATCTTCTGGGATTAATTAACAAATATGCTATCAAAATAGAATTGTTAATATGGAGGCACAGGTCAATGAGTTTTGATTGGTTTTCTCCAGAAATAGTCAACAATAGGGAATATGCTTTTCTGTTCTTATAATATAAAATGTAATTATAAATATAGTGTCTACTTTTTGTATCTGAATAGTAATTTCTGAAGTAGTTGAAAATAGGTAGCAATGCTAATGAGGGACTATTACCAACTAGTATGTATAGTTGACTAAGGAATAGCAGAAACTAAGGGGTTGTTAAACAAAAATAGTAATGATGCTTAGTGCGTTGTAGTAAATAAGAGTACTTACTTGTACTTATTTGTGACGACATTCACCGTGGGCGGGTTGAGTCGGCTTCTTCTACCACCCTCGAGGCATCTCGAAACATGGCAGTGGAAGATGTTTCGTGGGAATATGAATTTCACAAGCGGTCCCCAACAATCCCGCATGTAGAGACACCCTGTTTGTCGCAGATTGTCCGCAGACGCAGGGACAGAACGACCAAGGAGCCGACGAGAAAGGGACACAGAAAAAACAAGGAGATAAAAAAATGTGTGTAGTGGCTAACGATCTATCATGGCGACTAGTGACGGACAGAAGGGTCAAACACAGTAAGGAAAGTAGGGGAGATAACAAGGTAAAGATGACCCGCAACCCAAAGGTGCGTGTGTGTATAAGAGAGTATGTATGTGCGTGTGAAAGAGGGCTGGTGGTCTGGACGTGCGCGTGTATGTATGTGTAGGTGTGAAGATGTGGGAATGGGTGTGTGGGTGGTGTGTTGTGATGTGATGTGTAATGTTGTATGGTGTAGTTTGGTGTGGTGTGAGATATATATATATATATATATATATATATATATATATATATATAAGAGGTATAGTTGACATCTCAATATGGCTAACCATTACGGGTGGGTGTTACTGTAGCTTGTAGCCCCAGGAGAACACTGTCTCCAGCTGGCTTTAGGCACACTTTCTGGGCCCTTTTGGCATTTGCAAAACTACAGTAACACCCTCCCTTAATGTTAACCATATTGAGATGGCAAGTATACCTCACATTGTCGTGCAGTTACTGTTTAAACCTCGTTCAGAGATTTATTATTGCTTATATATATATATATATATATATATATATATAAAGTTAATCCAAGCAAGAAAACACAGAAAAAAACACAGCAACGCAGGACGTGGAACAATTAACGTATTATTGACGCTCAGGAAGAAGGGAAGGAGGGTTTAACGTTTCGAGCGAGCTCTTCGTCGAAACAAGGAGAAGGAAAGATCCCAAGAAGGGAAGACAGAGGAAAAATATTTGAGCTGGTGGTGCTCAAGAGATCACATATATATATATATATATATATATAATATATATCGCTGTATCTAGTGAAATACTGTTTCTGTAATAAGAAATGAACCAAATCACAAAAACATAAGAATCACTCAGTGTCAATACATCATAGGATGGGGATAAATGACACATATTC
>NW_021833072.1:0-5000 GCF_006345805.1 Octopus sinensis
CACCATCCAGTGTCAAGTTAATTACAGAACTTGAGGCGATCCAACGAAGCTACACGAAGAAGATAGCCTCTGTGCAGCATATAAGCAACTGGGAAAGACTCAAGAGATTAAGATTCTATTTCTTAGAGCGTAGGCGAGAAAGATATGCCATAATATACATCTGGAAGATCCTAGAAGGACTTGTCCCAAACTTTGGCTTCGAGAGTTACACAAATACTAGAACTGGGCGCCACTGTATAGTGCCAAGGACTCCAAATTTGCTATCAAGATGTAGGACAAGATACTGTAATATCCTGGGCTTCAGAGGCCCACAGCTCTTCAATATCCTCCCGAAGAACCTGAGAGACCTGCATGGGGTGGATGCAGATGTCCTTAAAATAAAACTGGATCTCTTCCTATCAGGTGTCCCAGATGAACCAACTTCACGGCAGGAGGTGCCGATGAGGGCAGCTGCATCGAACTCTCTCATGCACCAAATGGCAATTGCTAAAAAGCATTTGTGAAGTAAAATCATGTAGCAACACCAAATGGCGGTGCCCCAGCATGGCCACAGCTCGTGAGCTGAAACTAGATAAAATAAAATAATATAAAATAAAATAAAATAAATAAATATACGACGAGCTTCTTTCAAGTTCTGTCTACCAAATCCACTCACAAGGCTTTGGTTGTTCCGAGGCTATAGTAGAAGACACTCGCCCAAGGTGCCACGCAGTGGGACTGAACCCGGAACCATGTGGATGGGAAACAAGTTTCTAACCACACAGCCATTCCTGTTAGTTTGTTTTGCTAATCATATCATATTTTGTTTGTTGTACCACGATCCTAGTATAGCAAATTTCTTTTGATAAAAGAAATTCTAAGGAGTCCATAATAAAGGTTTTGAAAGAAAAAACAACACTTGATATTGGATTCAAACTGTGCCATTCTCGACGAGTTGGTCACCTCTTATTTCTGACTATCTTCTCAAAATGTCCCAACTCTCTTTCTCTCTTTCTCCCTTTCTCTGTCTCTTTCTCTCCTCTCTTCTCTCTCTCTCTCTCTCTCTCTCTCTCTCTCTCTCTCCTACTTTCTCTTACTCCTTCCCTCGGCATTCATTCATTTATTTACACTCAAACCGCCATATTCCCTTTGATATTATTCATCAGCAATTTCTCTTTTACTTAGTTCTGGGAGGTGCAATGGCCCAGTGGTTAGGGCAGCGGACTCGCGGTCATAGGATCGCGGTTTCGATTCCCAGACCGGGCGTTGTGAGTGTTTATTGAGCGAAAACACCTAAAAGCTCCACGAGGCTCCGGCAGGGGATGGTGGTGATCCCTGCTGTACTCTTTTACCACAACTTTCTCTCACTCTTACTTCCTGTTTCCGTTGTACCTGTATTTCAAAGGGCCGGCCTTGTCACTCTCTGTGTCACACTGAATATCCCCGAGAACTACGTTAAGGGTACGCGTGTCTGTGGAGTGCTCAGCCACTTACACGTTAAGTTCACGAGCAGGATGTTCCGTTGATCGGATCAACCGGAACCCTCATCGTCGCAACCGACGGAACGCTTCCACTTATTTCTAACTTATGTCCTTTCCTCCTCATACCCGTTCTCTCTTTACCTCTAACCCTTCGTAATATGGTCTCTCTCTCCTCCTTTCTCTCTCTTTATATATATATATATATTTTAATTTTTATCTAGTTTCAGCTCACAAGCTGTGGCCATGCTGGGGCACCGCCATTTACCACACAGCCATTCCTGTTAGTTTGTTTTGCTAGTCATATCGTATTTTGTTTGTTGTGCCACGATCCTAGTATAGCAAATTTCTTTTGATAAAAGAAATTCTACGGAGCCCATAACAAAGGTTTTGAAAGAAAAAACAACAATATATATATATATATATATATATATACATCAATCTCTCTCTCTCTCTCTCTCTCTATCTGTGTTTTTTACTATCACTCAAACCCCAAACCACTTAGTTCCCTCTTTCAGTAACTCAATCCCCTCCTCTCTCATTAGTTCTTAGTCTTTCTTTTCTACGTATTACATCTCTCACAAAACTTGACCCTTCTGTTTATTTTGTCTGACAAACTAAACCAGAACGTTCAGTCAGCAATAAGAAAAACCTGTTTTCTTCATATTTTTGCTCCTTTCTCTTTTGTCCAAATCAAATATTTCCCTCTCTATGTAATTCTATACATTTCTAAATATGTATTTATTGGCAAGGAAGTGTTCGGTTTTCAATGAAATGATTCTAAGCAAATAAAACCAGATGTCACGTGATTATCACATTTTAATTGCGAGCTGTTTGTGTTGTTACGTATAGAACAAGTTCACTTAAAACAACCTCTCTGATATTCCTGTCAGTTTCGGATTTGTACATTATCTGTGAACTGACTTCATTATATCACGAACGATATAATTAATCACGAAGAACTATTGGAAAGTTCTTCAAATATGATGTCGTCTGGTTATCTTACGGTTGCCGAGGGGTCGTGGGGTTCCTCTCGTCTGCCTCGCAAGCTGTTGATGTCGGTCATGCTGATGATAGTGATGATGTATTCCTACACTTCAGCCTGTAAGTAAAGGACACTAACTTTATTTTCTCACCTCTAACCTTTCTCTCTGTCCTCTCCGCCATCTCTCTCTCTCTCTCTCTCTCTCTCTCCCTCTCTCTCTCCCTCCCTCTCTCTCTCTCATCATGTACGCTGTATCTTGGGGACTTTAAAGTTTGCCGATCCCTTTTCAGAAGTGATTCGGATGATTTCTTCCAGAAGGAAAGAAAAGATGAATTATTCCAATACGCCATGAATTCATATAGGAAAATCTTATCCCCACCCCAGAACAAATACCCCTAAAACTTAGATTATATATTGTCACCCAATAAGTGAGAGTCACATGGTTCAATTTCCATTAGTGAACCTGTTCTTCTCATTGTCCTTTTGCTTTATATCTCTCTCTATATAAAGCTGAAGTTGTCTTCAGTGTATGGCATGTTTGGAAGCCTTCAACTAACACAATCTCCTCCGAGACCCTGCGGTGCAAGTTGACCAAAATTGAGAGTATGATAGAAGAAGGCTTGCTCTTCATTCCGTAGAAGAAAAAATTCAAATCGAACCATGTTAACACCACTTATTTACATCAAAATGGTGCTTTTTTCTATGAAAATCCCTATTTTTTACGATCTTTTGACTGCTGTGTCGCCATTTTTCGGTGTCTTTCAACCAGAAAAATGTTCACTTAAAGAGAATAACAAACTACAAAATTTTTACTTTTCAAAAATTCCAATTCTAAAGGGTCGAAACAAACCCGAGCAATGCCGGGCGATACTGCTAGTTTCAATATAAATAAGTAACTCACACCTTTTAGCAAACAGATGACAATTTTTTTTTGTAGTCAGCGACCCAGAATTAGTAATAATCGGGTGGTTCGTAGGTTTAATGTTTGTATTCGTAACCTGGCATTTGTTTCTGTAACTATGAAGGCGACGAACAGCGCCATCTGAATTTAATGCTCGTCTGTTAAACCGAACGATGATGAATGGCTGGTCATTTGGTGCAGGAAGATGGAAGACACCAATGCATAGGGAACAAGACTGGAAGACCAGACGACAGAAAGAATCGGTACATACTCAGAGTTCACAGAAGCTCCTCAGTAGGCCTAGCATAGCGATGGACACCTTATGGTAGTCTTTCATTGAAAAAGAAGAAATTGAAGAAAAAATAACAATAGCAACACGACTATGTCTTCTATCTCATTGATCCACAGTATAATGGAATAACGAATAGAAAGCATTAACAGTAAGGTGTAGTATTATAGCTTGTGGGTGTGAGGTCAATTGACGTGTTAGTTAAGCTTCTATAACCTGTCTGGCTAAGGCGGCGAGCTGGCAGGAACGTTAGCACGACGGGCGAAATGCTTTGTGGTATTTCGCACGCCGCTGCGTTGTAATCGACTTAATACGTTTGTCTGCCCTTGTTTGTCCTCTCTGTGTTTAGCCCCTTGTGGCTAGTAAAGAAATGGGTATTTCGTCTGTTTTTACGTTCTGAGTTCAAAATCCGCCGAGGTCGACTTTGCCTTTCATCCTTTCGGGGTCGATAAATTAAGTACCAGTTATGCACTGGGGTCGATGTAATCGACTTAATCCGTTTGTCTGTCCTTGTCTGTCCTCTCTGTGTTTAGCCCCTTGTGGCTAGTAAAGAAATAGGTATTTCGTCTGCCGCTACGTTCTGAGTTCAAATTCCGCCGAGGTCGATTTTGCCTTCCATCCTTTCGGGGTCGATAAATTAAGTACCAGTTACGCACTGGGGTCGATGTAATCGACTTAATCCGTTTGTCTGCTCTTGTTTGTCTTCTCTGTGTTTAGCCCCTTGTGGGTAGTAAAGAAATAGGTATTTCGTCTGTTTTTACGTTCTGAGTTCAAATTCCGCCGAGGTCGATTTTGCCTTCCATCCTTTCGGGGTCGATAAATTAAGTACCAGTTACGCACTGGGGTCGATGTAATCGACTTAATCCGTTTGTCTGCTCTTGTTTGTCTTCTCTGTGTTTAGCCCCTTGTGGGTAGTAAGAAATAGGTATTTCGTCTGTTTTTACGTTCTGAGTTCAAATTCCGCCGAGGTCGATTTTGCCTTCCATCCTTTCGGGGTCGATAAATTAAGTACCAGTTACGCACTGGGGTCGATGTAATCGACTTAATCCGTTTGTCTGCTCTTGTTTGTCTTCTCTGTGTTTAGCCCCTTGTGGGTAGTAAAGAAATAGGTATTTCGTCTGTTTTTACGTTCTGAGTTCAAATTCCGCCGAGGTCGATTTTGCCTTCCATCCTTTCGGGGTCGATAAATTAAGTACCAGTTACGCACTGGGGTCGATGTAATCGACTTAATCCGTTTGTCTGCTCTTGTTTGTCTTCTCTGTGTTAGCCCCTTGTGGGTAGTAAAGAAATAGGTATTTCGTCTGTTTTTACGTTCTGAGTTCAAATTCCGCCGAGGTCGATTTTGCCTTCCATCCTTTCGGGGTCGAT
>NW_021833072.1:10000-27500 GCF_006345805.1 Octopus sinensis
AATTTATACTCCACTGGTGCTAAGACTTTACATCCAGAGATTAGGTGGTCCACTGTTTCAATCATGTCGTTGCAGAATCGGCATTTTGGGTCTGCTCCATTTTTCATCACATTGGCCTGGTAGTTCCGGGTTAATAGACTTTGGTCTTGAGCAGCCAGGATGAAACCTTCGCTCTCTGCTTTTAGCCCTGAGCTCCGTAGCCACTGATGGGTTTGCTTCTGGTCAACATCAGCTTGTTTGCTGCGGGTCACATATTTGCCGTGCAGAGGTTTCTCCTCCCACCTATCAGCCAATTGCTCGTGCGCTTTTTTCATTGCCATCATTTTCACCTTCTTTGCAACAATAGTTGCCGTACTTCCCTCGGGTTGTTCAGTTTGGGTATCCTGCACGAGATCAATAGCAAATTTTTTGCTTTCCTTTATGATAGAATGAACCTTCTTTCGTCTCTCGTGATTTTCCACGAGCTTTAGCATCCAGTCATTCGATATTTCGAGATATTTGGCCAGTCCAATTGTGGTTGTTTTGTAAGCTAGTTCAAATTGGATCAGGCCTCGACCTCCTTGGGCTCTGGGAAGGTAAAGGCGATCTACGTCTGCCTTTGGGTGGTGCATCCTATTACAACTCAGCAGCTTGCGTATTTTTCTATCTATATTCTTTACTTCACTCGTATTCCAGTTCAACACATTGTAGCTATAAGTAACAACTGGAACTGCTAAGGAATTTATAGCTAACACCTTGTTACGTGCATTTAGTTCAGATTTCAGGACTGCACGAACTCTCCTATAACATTCCTTCCTGATTTTCTCTTTCATGCTTGCATGCTGAATACCAGAGCCTTCATTTATCCCTAAATATTTGTATGTTTGTTCTTGCTCAAGCTCTCTTATGAGTGTGTCAACATCTAACACGACTGAATTTGTGGTCTTCACTTTCCCTTTCTGGAAAGTGGCCTTGGCACACTTCTCAAGTCCAAACTCCATCCCGATGTCATCGCTGAATGCTTTCACGGTGCGCAATAGGCCTTCAAGTTCATTATTGTCTTTACCATAAAGTTTTAAGTCATCCATATAAAATAGATGGCTTATTTTTTTATTGGCAATTTTATACCCATACCCTGTTCTGTTTAATTCACTTGTAAGGGGTATTAGGGCTATGCAGAATATTAAAGGTGAAAGTGAGTCACCTTGAAAAATTCCACAGTTGATGTTTATATTTTCTGAGGCAAGTACTCCATTAGAGTGGTATAATTGGAGATTCGTATTCCACAACGACATATTGTGCTTCAGGAAGTTTGAAATCACAGGGGAAATTTTGAAGATGTCCAGCGATCTCAAGATCCATGGATGCGGTATACTGTCGAAGGCCTTTTTATAGTCAATCCATGCGGTGCTGAGATTTCTGCGCTTGTTGTGACAGTTCTCAAGGATCATACGATTGATTAGCAGATGATCTTTGCTTCCGTAAGAGCCTCGGCGGCACCCTTTTTGTTCAATGGAGAAAATATCGTTCTTCTCCATGAATGCATATGTTTTCTCCGCCAGGATAGATGTTAGGATTTTATACGTGGTGGATAGACAAGTTATAGGCCGATAGTTTTTTGGAAGGTTGGTTTCGTTATTCTTTGGGAGTAGGTAAGTAATGCCACTTGCTAACCATTCAGGTGTTTTCTTTGGGTCTCTCATAATTCCATTGAGCAGCTGAACTAGCTTACCGTGTGCGCACGGGAGCGATGCGAGCCAGAAATTCGGCACCCTATCTTTACCGGGGGATTTCCAATTATGGGCCTTCGTGAGTGCCTTTCTTAGGTCTGCTATTGTGATGTCTTCCCATGCTTGTTGTTGTAAATTTTGGTAGGATCCTTCAGTTTGTATAATCCAGTCTGCATTTATGTTGTACGTCTTCTTGTCACTCCAAATCCTTTTCCAAAAGTTTTGAACTTCTTCCATGGGAGGGGGGTCTTTAACGGTTACTTTCTCCTTCCCTATTTCTCTGTAGAATTTTTTGGCATTGGATGTGAACAGCTTATTTTGCTTGTAAAACTTGTTTCTCTTCTCAAATCTTCGTATTCTTTGGGCTTTTGCTTGGACTTTTTGTTTCAGCGTTTCTTTTATTGATATCAGTTCTTCTCTTGGTGAGGATCCAAATTTTCTCTTCATCTTTCTTCCTGTTCTGGATCTTACATCATTTCCACATATTAGTTCATTTAATATTGATATTTCCCCTCTCATAAATTCGATCTCTTTTTCAATTTTACTTCTCCAGGTTTGATTTCTTCCCAGGTTTGGTTTTCTTTGTTTCTTCGGAGGCATACAGCTGGTTTCAATTGCCCTAGCAGAAGCGTAAATAATTTCATTTAACTCAGTAAAATCAGGTTTTAATTCTCGTATTATTTCATTTGTTACATAGTTGCCAATTTGGATTTGTTTTTTATTTTGGTTTGTATTTGAGAGTTTATGAAGCGGTTCTCTATCATTCATACTTGTATGTCTTACAACTTCAAGCGTATTCAGGATTTTCTGCCTCATTTCTGCCATAGACTCTCTGTGTTCTTCAGCAAATGCGAGATCTTCAGTTACTGTTGTTTTTTCGTTTTCCTGGCTATCTTTAACTGGTACAATAGAATTTCTTGTATCTTCAGGCCTTTGCGTACTTTGGTCAGATGGCAGTCTTTCAATTAAGCCTCGTGGCGGGCTATACTGTTCATCTGATTCTTCATTTCCTTTGTGTCTTATATTTATGTCATTTTCCGTTGCGTGCTTGATCGCGCTTATTTCACTGTCTGTGAGTCTGTTATTTATAAAGATATCCCTCCTCACATTTGCTAATTTGTTCTCGTCCAAATAGGGCCTACTGTCTTGATTCCGTGTTCTCCATATACTGTAAGAGTTTGCGGTGTGTCTCTCTTGAGATGGCCTACCTAATGCATAGTAATAAGCGTATATTACTTCTTTATACTCTTCTCGGGTCCATTTGTTCCGCTTACATTTTTCTTTCTGTGGTGGTTGTGGTGGTGAACTTGGAGGGCTCGAGTTGGGGGATTTCCCGTTCAAGTGACCATCCATGTCCGTATTCGGAGAAGAGTTTGTGCCAGTTGATGACTTTTCGATCCCAGGCTGGCTCTTCCCTGGGGGACGCGCTTCCAGATTAACCATAGGACAAGCGATTTGGTATACTGATTTAGTTTTCCTTTTAGTTTCCAAAAACATTTTGGTGCTACGATAATGTTATCATTTTTTAGCTTTGATTGGCACGTGGGGAGACGGCCATCATTGCCGTTACAATTATAATCGTACCATTATAGCAGCCGTAGTCGGCTTATTATTGTTATTATCATCACCATTACCATCACTATCATCATTATCACCACCATTACCATCATCATTATCATCATCACCATCACCATCACCACCATCATCATCAATGATATTGTTTTATGTGTAGTCACAGCAGTATCTTATTGTTATTTTTGTTTTTTTTATCATTATCACCATCACAGTAGTGTCTGTCTGTCTCGTTGGCTGGCTTGGTGGTTGGCTGGCTGACTGTCTTCAACACTAGAGTTCTTGCCTGTCAAATAATACTTTCTTTGTGTTGATTGAACTCTTTGAGTGTGTGTGTGTGTGTGTAGATAGATAGATAGATTATCAGCACTATTACTATCATTATTATCATCATCACCATCATCACCATCACCATCAGGGATATTTTTTTTTTTTTTCTCTTTAGGTCAAAAAAAGTTCAGATGTTTACTACTATTAGCCTTAAGAAAAATTAAGGAAGGGCTGTTCTGTATTGTTTGTGAATAGAGAAGTTGTGTTCGACCAGAGAGAATCGTAGCATTATTATTATTATTGTTATTATTATTATTATTATCATTATTATTATTATTATAATTTTAATGTTATTATTATTATTATTATCATTATTATTATTATTATCATTATTATTATTATCATTATTATTATTGTTGTTATTATTATTATTATTATTATTATCATTATTATTATTATTATTATTATTATTGTTATTATTATTATTATTATCATTATTATTATTATTGTTATTATTATTATTATTATCATTATTATTATTATTATTATAATTATTGTTATTATTATTATTATTATTATTATTATTATTATTATTATTATTATTGTTATTATTATTATCATTATCATTATCATTATTATCATTATTATTATTATTATAATTTTAATGTTATTATCATTATTATTATTATTATCATTATTATTATTATTATCATTAGTATTATTATCATTATTATTATTGTTGTTATTATTATTATTATTATTATTATTATTATCATTATTATTATTATTATTATTGTTATTATTATTATTATCATTATTATTATTATTGTTATTATTATTATTATTATCGCTATTATTATTATTATTATTATTATTATTATTATTATTCTATGTTTGACTTTTGCTTTATGTCTGTACAAGTTGGCTCCAAGTCTCACCCAGAGACCTCAAGAGACAACAGGTTGGAAGTTCTGTGCCAGATATTTGGGTTTTTTTTTTTTGGTGTTGTACTAGTGAATGTCTAATACATAAAAAAAAATAATAAATACATAAATAAAAAAAGTTTGTTTTGAACCTTGGGATTACATAGAGAGTATTTTGCGTAGGATATGAGCAGTTCCCATGAGCACTATCTTTTGAATTTCTGCCAATTTGGGGTTTCCTGGTATCTGAGTTAGGTAGCAATCAGTCCCTTTCGCTATCATTCCCAGGGCACCTATGACAACAGGTATTGTTTTAGTCTTCAGATTCCACATTTTGCTGATTTCTATTTCAAGATCTTTATATTTGCTCAGTTTTTGGTAGGTCTTGACAGATACGTTTATATCGATTGGGACAGTCATATCAATGAGGAGGCATGTTCTTTGTCTGAAGTCTTTCAATATAATGTCTGGCCTATTTGCATCTATCTTCCTGTCAGTTTGAATGGTGAAGTTCCAGAGGAGTGAGATGTGGTCATTTTCAAGCACAGGAGGTGGATTGTGTTCCCACCAGTTTTTTTCATGGGGCAAATCCAGGTTTTTGCAAATTACCCAGTGAATATATTGTGCAGCTCTATCATGCCTACTGAGGTACTCTGTAGGCGCTAGAAGACTGCATTTGGAGACAACATGGTCAATGGTTTCATTTTGTTGTCGGCATACACGACATGTTGGGCTACTGCCGTTCTTTAATATGTTGGCCTGGTAGTTTCTTGTTGGTAGGCATTGATCTTGAGCTGCTATGATAAACCCCTCTGTTTCAGATTTTAAGCCAGAGGCCATTAGCCATTGATGGGTCAGGGCTTTGTCGATATCTGCATTATTCGCTCTCTTTGGGTATTTGCCATAGAGAGGTTTTTCTTGCCATTTATTATTCAGAATATCTAAGGCCGCAGTTTTGGCACGGGTTTTCATGCGCCTAGCTTTTTCTGTGCTTGTTTCTTGTATATCTATCTCTAATTCCGAAATCGGTTGTATTCGGAATTCACTTAGGTATTCCTTTGCCTGTTTTGTGACTGAGTATGATGCTTTCTTGTCTTCATGTTTTGAGACAAGTTTTAACATCCAGTCCTCAGAGTTTTTCAGGTAGGTGACTAGGCCAATTGTAGCAATCTTCATTGTTATTGCCAGTTGCAAAAGACCACGGCCTCCCTCTTTTCTTGGCAGATAGAGTCGTTCTGTATCTGCCTTAGGGTGGTGCATTCTATGCATTGTCAACAGTTTCCTTATTTTTCTGTCGAGCTGACATATTTCAGTAATTGACCAGTTAACAATATTGAAACTGTAAGTTACGACTGGTATGGCTAATGCATTGATCGCTTCGATCCTGTTTCTGGCATTCAGCTCTGTCTTGAGTATTGCTCTCACTCTTCGATAGCATTCTCTCCTGATCCTTTCCTTCATCTCTGAATGCCTTATTCCGTTCCCTTTAATTACCCCTAGGTACTTGTAGCTCTCCGCTGGGTCTAGTTCTTTTATGACATTCTGTTGGTCAAGGTTAACGTTAGATGTTTCTGTCATTTTTGCTTTGATAAAGGTAGCCTTTGCTTATTATTATTATTATTATTATTATTATTATTATTATTATTATTACTATTATTATTATTGTTGTTATTATTATTATCGCTATTATTATTATTATTATTATTATTATTATTATTATCGAAGCATTTACATGTTTATTACTTTTAGTGTTTTGCTTCTCAGAGCTCTCAGTCTTGTTTGCTCTGGTAGATTCTGTGAGGGCGCCCTGCAGCCTGCTGTCAGGGGTCTCACCCCAGGGCCTTTTCCCGCACATTACAAGTTTAGATATTATTTGGTTGTGTTGTTAATTTTCGTGGGATACATTCAACATCCAACCCCCAATTTCAAAACCTGTTCACAGCAGAGCGGTTTTGGTGGGGGTTTGTTCTACTCTTATACCAATTCCGATTTCTCTGAAATACTTCTCGAACTTGGTTGTTAGAGTTCCCAGTGCCTCTTCAGCTCCTGCAATGGCACTCTCCCCATTGTCCACATTCTTGCAATTTCATTGTTTTAGTAGTCTGTGCTTTTCAGTTCTGTCTATTTTTTTGTTACTTATCCATACACCTCCAGGTAGTGCAACATCCAAGCATCGATTTGGGAGTCACACTGGATGTATGTATGTACTAGCAGCATAGCCCGGTGTTACCCGGGTATGTAAGAGCCCCTAGCAGGCAACGACTAATCCCAATCTAGTCCTTTCCCTCTAGGGAACGAAGGCGCATGTGTAGGTTGCAATGTCTTCTCTTCACTCCCAAATAACTCTCAAACAGCTATCGATAATTCAACCCAACCAATTCCTACCAGGAAGAAATTACATTCGAGATTTTACCCCCAACACCGCCACTTCTGCTAATAGCTGCTAATAAAGTATCCTATTGGAATAAAAGCGGCCATATAGCTCCTTGGAGCAGACATGATGCTCGCTGTGAATTTTTAAAAAAATTCCTGCCAATTTGTGAAAGATATTTTCGAAAATATGTCATCTTGAATTTGAACGCGATTTCCCAAAATGGCATGATTTTATCGATTTTTTTCTGATGGTAAAGTATTGCATGGAAAACTAACATCAGAATTAAGTTTCTTAGGATAACATTAAGCTTCACCATGAGTTTGGTGAAAATCGATTGCAAGTTGCGAAAACTACAACGGAAAATGTGTTGCATATAAAAAGCTTAGATTCTCGACTCCAAGTCGAATTTATCGATTATTTTCAGAACTGGGGGAACTTTTCAAAATTTTCACTGCGTTAGTTTTGAATTAAGACATTGGGCTATGTGTGTGTCAAGTTTCATCAGAATCGGTTGAAAGCAGTGGTCAGGGTGAGGGTACAACCTGACAGACACAAAGACACACAGACAGACTAACTGCCGTTTATATAGAGAGAGATGTATATGTATGTATGTATGTGTATGTATGTATGTATGTATGTATGTATGTATGAATGTATGTATGAATGTATGTATGTATGTATGTGTGTGTATGTATGTATGCATGTATGTGATGTATGTATGTTTGTACGTATGTATGTATGTATGTGATGTATGTATGTATGCATATGTATGTATATGTATGTATGTGTATGTATGTATGTATATGTATGTATGTATGTATGTATGTATGTATGTATGTATGTATGTATGTATGTATGTATGTATATATGTAGGTATGTATGTATGTATGTATGTATGTATGTGTGTATGTATGTATATGTATGTATGTATATGTATGTATGTATGTGTATGTATGTATATGTATGTATGTGTATGTATGTATATGTATGTATATGTATGTATGTGTGTCTGTATGTATGTATGCATATGTATGCATATGCATGTATGTATGTATGTATGTATGTATGTATGTATGTATGTATGTATGTATATATACGTGTGCGTATATTTCTATGTATGTATACTTAGGTCTATATGCATGTATTGTCGCCATGTAAACTGTGCTCACCCTGCTCTGGCACTTCTTTATAAATGATGGCTACATTCAAGTGCACAGCATATGTACCGTGGCCTCTTCCATGGGAAGAAGTCGTCTTTCGATGGACAATAACACGCAACGGGAAGAACGTTGTGATTGAAGATAGAGCGAGAGTTTGGGGTTCTGACAAATGTTATACTGAAGTAACTTCATCCTATAAACACTATGTACAATATGATGACTTTACTCAACGTTCAACCGTTTCTTGTACAGTATTTAACCAGACACGTACAGAGATAATCGACCCCCGTATAATAAGTAAGCAAATATTTTTTGTGTTATATTGCTCGCTGTATTTATATTTTTTCTTTCTTAAAATATGGAGACAATTGTTATATATTTCTTTATTGCCCACAAAGGGCTAAACATAGAAGAGACAAACAAGGACAGACAAAGGGATTAAGTCGATTATATCGACCCCAGTGCGTAACTGGTACTCGAAAGGATGAAAGGCAAAGTCGACCTCGGCGGAATTTGAACTCACAACGTACCGGCAGACGAAATACGGCAACGCAATTCGCCCGGCGTGCCAACGTTTCTGCCAGCTCGCCGCCTTCTGGAGACGATTGTTATAGGCCACGTGTTGTGTTCCGTGCAGTTTGTCGCTTTTCTGAAAGAAAACTTTGTTGCATTCCTAAGATGTTTATGGATGACTGCTTAAATATTGAATGCATTTACAAAACTCTTTGCCTCAAACCTCAACCGTAATTAGGTCATACATCGGATAGAAACGAACCACTTATTTCTAGAAGCCATCCCAACTTATTTCTGAATATATGTCCTAACTACCTTCCCTACTTGTAATTCCTGTACACCTGTATATTTAGCACATCTGACGTCATTGCTCTTCGGAAATCCTTCCAACCAATGAGAGCAGTTTGAAAGTAACATGTGGTTTCTTAGTTTGCATAACAGATTAGTTTCTCGTTAGGTTTGAAATCAGAGAGTGTTAGGCCTCAGCAGCCTCTTATTTTAAACTTATATATTATAGAAACATAAAGTGTACGTGTATACATAGGCGCATATATGTACATATATAGATAAGATATGCATATAAGCATATATAGATAAGAATATATCCGTAAATATTTTTATGACACATCTATATTTTGTCTTACAGTTGCTAGCAGCGCTCCTTCCGGTATAGCATACACTAAATGTATTTTGGTCGTCAATCTCATTCTTCTGCTTCTGGTTGCTGCAATTTCTCGATAGTGTCATCCTTTTTTGCACAAAGACGATAACGAAGGTTTGTAAAGATAAATTACTTTCTTTTCCGTTTTCTTTCTCCTTCCTCTCCTTCATCTCCTTCATCTCCTTCCTACCCCTCCTCATCGCTCCGCAAACTCATTTTCGCCCTCTTCATATACATGGGTATGGTGGAGGGGGGTGTTGCACGCTGCAATAAAATCCATCTTGAAGAGGTGCAAGCTTCTTGGTACATTTAACCCCTGCAGCTGTGAACCTCGCTCTCCGTGGGACCCAAGAGCTCCATTCTGTAAAGGTGTCTACCTGGAAGCACTCCGTCGGTTACGACGACGAGGGTTCCGGTTGATCCGATCAACGGAACAGCCTGCTCGTGAAATTAACGTGTAAGTGGCTGAGTACTCCACAGACACATGTACCCTTAACGTAGTTCTCGGGGATATTCAGCGTGACACAGAGAGTGACAAGGCCGGCCCCTTGAAATACAGGTACAACAGAAACAAGAAGTAAGAGTGAGAGAAAGTTGTGGTGAAAGAGTACAGCAGGGATCACCACCATCCCCTGCCGGAGCCTCGTGGAGCTTTTAGGTGTTTTCGCTCAATAAACACTCACAACGCCCGGTCTGGGAATCGAAACCGCGATCCTATGACCGCGAGTCCGCTGCCCTAACCACTGGGCCATTGCGCCTCCACAAGGGTGTCTACCAACAGTTATTTAGACCAAATGTCACAGAGATCGGCCTGTAGAGTGCTATGGATACCATTTAGTATATCAAATAAACCAGTTATACAAAGACACCACTCTCTGCCTGAATGATGGCCTCGTTAAATCCAGAGAAAAGACCGTTTCCAGGGATCCAGGGGTTTCCCTTTGTTTTATACATCACACGCAAAATGGCAGCCTTCAACGCGTCTGTAATATTAAGAATCAACTAACTTGCCCCCCTCTCTCTCTCTCTCACTCCCTCTCTTTCTCCCTCCCACTCTCCCATCTGCTCTCTCGTTTCTCTCTCTTACCTCTCCTCTATCTCTATCTCTCACTCCCTAACCCTCTCGCACTCGCTTTCTCTCCTCTCACTCCCTCTTTTTCCCTCTCTCTTTCCCTTTCCCCCAACTCTCTCTCTCCCTCTCTTCCTCTGTCTCTCCCTTATTCTCCGTCTCACTCTTTTTCTTTCCCTCTCTCTCTCTCTCACTCTTTCCTCCTCTCTCCGTCTCTCTCGCCCTTTTTCTCTCTCCACATCTCTTCCCTGTCTTTCTCTCTCAACATCTCTCCAGATGTATTAGTCCTGCTGGGTGGTCACATATTTATGAATATTCACGACCAACAACTGCTGTGACGAGAATTCAGTCATGCCAAGATACATGCGGGGCTTTTCTTGGGTAATCCACCCGCCGAGGGCTTAAAGGTGACCAGCACGCCGATGTAGGTGGTGGCATTGATTCTGGGACCCAGGGGAAACAAGCGAATTTGCAAGATATAATCCTCATTCCTCACCTCCCTACGACCATCAGAGACATCTCCGCGAATACAATATTGGGGCCTGAACATACGCATCTTCCGTTCATCCGGTTTGCTTTTTGGTTTTGTTGGAATTTGTTGTTACTTGGGAAGAAGCAAAGAACGACTGGTTACTCGGAGTACTCCAGTTTATTCAACAAACTCTTCGATCAAGTCTCTCAGTTCTCACAAACACACCAGAAGCCTATACCCATCCTCAGCAACACAAAATACCCTCGTGGGCCTAGTTTTACATTGAGACTAAATACATATCGATACGTCTCTGTATATTTATTTATTCTTTAGTGTTACTTCTCTCAAACCCGAGTCTCCTCCCAGTCGAAATGTTGGTTACTTCCCCTGTTGGTGTGTTCTTCGGTGATTATTCTTTTATCGTTCTGTTCTTTGATGTTTGTCCCTCTCAGTTTTATGTTCTAGTTACCGGCATCACAAGTCTGAGAGACTCCATCAAAAGTTGTCTTATCTTCATTCAAAGTATTCCCCCAGAATTTATAGATTCGTTTATTTATTTATTTACAGATTCCTCTTCATGTTAACTGACTTTGGTATCGACCTGCGATTTAAGTGATGCTGACAACATCCATGGACCTTTTCCCGATCAAAATTCTACAAGATCTTTATTAAATTTTCACTGCTAATCTTACCTGTTAATTGCAATCCTTGTAAGTCACTAACTGTAGAAATACTAACAGTAGTAACGTAAACAACTAACAATATTAACAATTCCACATTCGGAGTTAGAGTATTATATACAGAGACAGTCTGAATAGGTTTTTTCAGTTTCATCAGGTTAAAGTGAACATTTGTTAAGTTAACCAAAAGGTTAGAAGTAAAATTATTTTGTAAACTACATCAAAAATGTTTTGATTTAAAAGTTAAGAATTATTGTTACAGGATATATATAAATAGATAAGGATTGTATATTATTTAACAATTTTATGTATAAAATCCGTGTGAAATAAATAAAAGCAATTGAAAAATCAGCCTGGTTTGGGGAGATTTGCTTTAAGAAAATGGTTACGGAAAGAGAATTCATTAAATTAGAACCTATTTATGTCGTTTAATGGAACAAATCATTTACTCCAACAACCAGTTTTGTGTTCAATCATAAAGAGTTAATAATGGAAATATGTTCATGCGCATTGTTTGTTTTTGATATTGTCGGCTACACACTATAGTAGGGTCGGTTGGGCACCGTCTGTGAGGGAAACAGTATCATGATGCAATTCACTCTATCAGAAATTTAGAAACGACATGCTGTACTACTTGGCATTCGCGCTGGAAGCTCCTATACGAACATTTTAGAGTGTTTGGGTGTCAATCTGAGGAAAGTGCAATCTGAGGACATGTACCGAGAGTGATAAAAATCAAACATCCGGTCAACAACACGGTGTTTGAAGTGATCACTGGTGATCCTTCCAGTCACCTTGCCACACGGCCTCAGACTCAACTCAGCGGCCTAACTCAAGAGCCTGGAGGAGGAAGTGCTGCCTTAGGTCAAGAGGGTGGCTGCTGGAAGACCCTATGTCTCCTGCAGCATGCCACACAAGCAGGAGAACCCAGTCATGGCTGTCAGGCCATTTCTGCGACCACATCACCCCTAACATCTGGCCACCTAACTCCCCAGACTGCAACCCCCTTGATTATAATGTGTGGGGCGCTGTTGAGCGAGAGACAAAAAAGGCCTTGTAACACCAAAGATGCACTGAAGGCAAGGATTATGGCAACTTTCATCCAGAAGAATTGCAGGAGATTCTGAAGTCGTCTGGAGGCTGTAGTTGAAGCCATTGGCGATTTTACTGAATAAATTTACTCTTTAGTATTTCAAGATATTTTTATGTAATTTTGGTAAATATATTTGTTAGAACGAGATGTCAATGCTTGCGTAATTTAGACGACAGTTTATTCACCGCACCCTGTATATGAAGATATATACATATATGTACATGTATATAAATGCGTATATACTCCACAGACAGACAGACAGACAGACAGACAGACAGATAGATAGATAGTTAGATAGATAGATAGATAGATAGATAGATAGATAGATAGATAGATAGATAGATAGATAGATAGATAGATAGATACGTTCCTTTATTAGCCACACAGGGCTGCACACAGACGGGACAGATTGCAAAGTAGAGCCTTTCTTTTGGTGGGAGAGAAAAAATATATAAATATAAAGATGGGGTAGGTTTTCGATCAAAAGGGATCGTAAAAGGGAAAGAAGAAAGAAAGAAAAAGACGGGAAAAGAAACAAAGGAGGGAAAAAAATGATCAATAGGGATCGTGTATCACAGTGTCATGATGTAAGGTGTAAGGGGGAAGCAGATAAGGTTTATCCGTGGGAAGAAAAGCCTACGGAAAAGCCTACGGTAACCTCGGTCAATATTGTTACATGTTACCACATTTGTTTGCAAGTGGGTAACCCTTTGTTTTAAATTTCATAGATAGATTCCATGTTGGATATCTTTTCTTTAATGTAAGTTAAAGGAATCACGTGTAAAATATCTTTAAGAACGTATTTAATAACATCGTCATGTGACTCATGGATGGAAGCACTCTGTCGGTTACGACGACGAGGGTTCCGGTTGATCCGATCAACGGAACAGCCTGCTCGTGATATTAACGTGCAAGTGGCTGAGCACTCCACAGACACGTGTACCCTTAACGTAGTTCTCGGGGATATTCAGCGTGACACAGAGAGTGACAAGGCCGGCCCTTTGAAATACAGGTACAACAGAAACAGGAAGTAAGAGTGAGAGAAAGTTGTGGTGAAAGAGTACAGCAGGGATCACCACCATCCCCTGCCGGAGCCTCGTGGAGCTTTTAGGTGTTTTCGCTCAATAAACACTCACAACGCCCGGTCTGGGAATCGAAACCGCGATCCTACGACCGCGAGTCCGCTGCCCTAACCACTGGGCCATTGCGCCTCCACTAATGTGACTCATAAAGTGTTCATGTACTGACGGCATTCTATTATCTCCCTTAGATCGTTAAACAATCACACGCATTATCTCCCTTGCACTTACGACTCTTTTAACATTAACTAACAGTATCGCCCGGCGTTGCTCGGGTTTGTAAGGGAATTTTAGAGAGTTACTTCCCTTATAGATGCCAATTCGGGCTTTCTTAGCCATTTCTGTTTTGGTGTCTTCAAGCCATGAAGTCGTTGTTCTAAAAGAACGCTGGTCTCCTTGACAACGCTTTACGACGTTGATTTCCTTACACTCCCTTCCCCACAGCTTCACGAGGGAGGGAAGAAGGGGGAGAAGCAAACACAGGTGCAGGTGTTTGAGTGTGGACGCCAACTCCGCCACCATCGACACACGAAAAATTATGCATTAAAATGGAATAAAAAATGATGTTAAATTATTTTTAAAATCGTAGACTCATCGTAGACGCGCGCTAATAGCCAGACGGGCTCGATATGAATCACGACTATAAGATACCCGAATTTGGTTAAACTGCACCGCAAAATGTGGGAGGAGTTAGGAATCTAAATCGAAGGGGACAGACACTCACACAACTACAGTTTTATATATATAGATATTCATTCGCATTTATCTGTCATCACAACAAACTGTTTAAAACAGTTATAAAACGATTTATTATGTATGTTTAAAACATACAAACAAAATCCACAACTCACGCACGTTGGTGTCTCCCTATATACATACATGTGTGTGCGTGTGTGTATACATACAAGAATCAACGGAGGCGCAATGGCCCAGTGGTTAGGGCAGCGGACTCGCGGTCGGAGGATCGCGGTTTCGATTCCCAGACCGGGCATTGTGAGTGTTTATTGAGCGAAAACACCTAAAGCTCCACGAGGCTCCGGCAGAAGATGGTGGTGAACCCTGCTGTACTCTTTCATCACAACTTTCTCTCGCTCTTTCTTCCTGTTTCTCTTGTACCTGTATTTCAAAGGGCCGGCCTTGTCACAATCTGTGTCACGCTGAATCTCCTGGAGAACTACGTTAAGGGTACACGTGTCTGTGGAGTGCTCAGCCACTTGCACGTTAATATCACGAGCAACCTGTTCCGTTGATCGTATCAGCTGGGACCCTCATCGTCGCAACCGACGGAGTGCTCCTATATACAAGAGTCAAAGAATAGAGTAGATAAGATCCGGGCCACATATACTTTCACAGCTAACGGAACCTAGGGAGTGGTAAATATCCAAGTGAGAGGTATATCTCAGGCTGGTCATCAGGCCGAGGGAATTTTGATCACATGAAAGTTTACACTGTCGCAAGGAGACACATGTTAACACATGGGAGATTCACAAGGAGGTACATGAAAACACACGGAAGGTTCGATCGAATCTGCCGTGTGTTGTCATGTACCTCCTTCCGATAATGTAAACTTTCATTTAATCAAGATACCCTTTGACTGACGAGCAGCCTGCGCTATACCCCTCGCTTCGATATTTACCACTTCCCGGGTTTCGTTCGTTATGAAACATGTTACCCGGATCTGATCTCTTCCATTCCTTAACTCTTGTATTCTTATTCGCATACCCGTCCACCCTGGTTGCCTACCGTGAAATATAAAAAGATTTTTTTTTTCAGGTTATCGTATTTTGATACCAAGAAATCCACAGCCTTCTGTCCCAACCACTATTGTCCCTGAAAGTTGTTTTTTTATATTTTCTACGGATTGCTTGAAACTAACTTTCTTCCTACACCTCGATCCTTGGATCTTACATATATATATATATTATATATATATATATATATATATATATATATATATATATATATATATATATATATATATATATATTATATATATATATTATATATATATATATATATATATATATTATATATATATATATATATATCTATATATATATATATATATATAATTATATATATATATATATATATATATATATATATATATATATATATATCTATATATATATATATAATATATATATAATATTTAAATAATGAGGGAGATAAATTAATATTAATTTTAATATCAATTTGAAACCAGTAGTCTAGCATACAAAAAATCTGAAAAATCAGAGAAAATTCTAATACATGTGTATATTGACAGGGCAAGAGTGCTAGGTAGTGTGCCGTATGCTAGAAATAGATCATCAACGATCAAACTACAAAGAAAGTTCTCTAGAGGAAAAATTCAGCGAACACCAGAACCAAATTTGGCGGGCAGGACAGATGAAAATTTATATAAAAAACAGAATTAATTGCATACCTCGGTTTCGGCCTTTAACAAAAGAATTACTTACATAATTCAAATGTCCGTGGCCTCATCAGTACAATCGTTCAATGTAAATGCAATCCGAAAACTAACCCCAGCTTTCTGTGCCAAAACAGACACGTGTTTAGTTTTACCGATTACATTAGGGATAAAATTTCAAATGTCTTAGTTCCGGCGCTAAAATATATATATATATATATATATATATATATATAGATATATATATATATATATATATATATATATAGATATATATATATATTATATATATATATATATATATATATTATGCATAGATACATATATATATTTGTTTTGCAAAATTTTTGATGTGAAGTCGTGTGTTGAAACAGATATTGTTGTATTTAGGAATGCTCATTTTTGCCAGTTTAGCCAATTTGGCTGACAGTTAGTAAGGAGAGACACAGAAATGAGAAAGAAGAAAGCAAAGGACTACTGATGAGGTCATAGGAGTGTGACGAAAGAACTCTGGCCGAAATAAGATTAAGATTAATATAAAAAATGAATAATGCTGAAGCAAAGTAACACCAAATATACAGTGTGTGTGTTTTTATTAGCTAAACTGGCAAAATGACCATTCCTAAATACAACACTATATATATATATATATATATATATAATATTATATATATATATGACCGCGTGTGTATCGTTGGCGATTTTTTTTCCCTCTGTCTTCTCTTCTCTGGATCTTCCTTCTCCTATGTTTCCGATGAAGAGCTCCGCTCGAAACGTTAAACCCTCCTTCCCTTCTTTCCTGAGCGTCCAATAATACTATATTTGTTCCACGTCCTCGCGTTGTTGTGTTTTTTTGTGCTTTTTGTTTGGATTAACTTTATATATATATATATACATATATATGGTGCTCCATCATGGCCGCACTCAAAAAATGTAAAAGTACAAGAATTAAAGAATATACATATGTAGGTCTTACAAGAGGGTTAATGTGCCTTCAGGATCAACGTCGGACATAATCTTTACACTGCAACAGTAACAAGAAAACAGCAACCTCTCTTTTTAATATTTGGACTCTTCTATCAGCTGTTCCCCATCTGATATGCAACATGGAGCCTAGATGATGAATTTGGACCCGCGTAAGGGCCTTGATGCGCCTGCGGTAGAGGGCCATGCATTCCGTGGCATATAGGAGTTAATATAGCACTGCGGGCGAGCTGGCAGAAGCGTTAGCACGCCGAGCGAAATGTGTAGCCGTATTTCGTCTGCCGTTATGTTCTGAGTTCAAATTTCGCCGAGGTCGGCTTTGCCTTTCATCCTTTCGGGATCGATAAATTAAGTACCAGTTACGCACTGGGGTCGATGTAATTGACTTAATCCGTTTGTCTGTCCTTGTTTGTCCCCTATGTGTTTAGCCCCTTGTGGGTAGTAAAGAAATAGATAATGTACACCTGTATCAAGGCGGCGAGCTGGCAGAAACGTTAGCACGTCGGGCGAAATGCTTAGCGGTATTTC
>NW_021833072.1:30000-57509 GCF_006345805.1 Octopus sinensis
CGATGATGATGATGATACTGATGTTGTCTCCTTACACTTCAGCCAGTAAGTAAAATACAGTGAATTTATTTTCTCACCTCTTAGCTTCTTTCTCTCTTCACCCCTCACGATGTAAGCTGTGTCTTGGGGTCCTTAATGTTAGTGGAGCCGATCCCTCTTCAGAAAAGACTAATCGATCCACTACGGGACTAGTATATTATTTATCTACCGCTCAAGATAAATCTGAACTCAAAAGGACCTAAATTTAAAGGGCAGAACCCTATCTCCCCTATTCCCAGAACAAATACCTCTAAAGACCCCACCAATTCGTCATTCCCATCTCGGATTAATACATTGTTATATTGTCACCCAGGAAGTGAGAGATGCGGGGTTCAATTTCCATCCCTTAACCTGTTCCCCTTGTTGTCCTTTTGCTTTATTCTTTTACTCTTTTACTTGTTTCAGTCATTTGACTGCGGCCATGCTGGAGCACCGCCTTTAGTCGAGCAAATAGACCCCGGGACTTATTCTTTTGTAAGCCCAGTACTTATTCTATCGGTCTCTTTTGCCGAACCGCTAGGTGACAGGGACGTAAACACACCAGCATCGGTTGTCAAGCAATGCTAGGAGGACAAACACACACACACACACACACACACACACACACACACCACACACACACACACATATATATATATATATAATATATATATATATATATATATATATATATATTATATATATATATATATATATTATATATATATATATATACGACAGGCTTCTTTCAGTTTCCGTCTACCAAATCCACTCACAAGGCTTTGGTCGGCCCGGGGCTATAGCAGAAGACACTTGCCCAAGATGCCACGCAGTGGGACTGAACCCGTAACCATGTGGTTGGTTAGCAAGCTACTTACCACACAGCCACTCCTGCGCCTATATATATTTCCGTTTTCATTATTTTACTACGTTTTTTTTTTACTTTGAACTCACCGACGCTTTCACTTTGTATATATTGAAGTGAAGATAAGCGTCTATAGCATGATTTAGATATTATTTCAACATCTACAACAATAATATTTGATTTATTTTAGCTGTTTCAATTTCAAGTCATCCTGATCTTTCTATAGATTGGTCATTCTTACCTTACGGTTTGTACAACATGATGGACTAAAATGTGAAAGATTTGATAATCAATGAGAGCCAGAAATATTTCTGTAATAACATAAAACTGAATTAAAAGATAAATTGGATCTTTTCGGTTTGAACGGCAGTTTTTTAAGATAATTTCTAGGTAACTAAACACTTTTAAACTTCGTATATTGGTAGAATGTGTTTATAAAACATCTTTTTCTCTTGGCTTAATTGAGAAAATTCTATAGTTTGTAAGATATCTGTTGTTGTTTATTTCATCAATTTCTACAATTTCAACCAATCACTGACGTCTATTGAGGTAAAAAAAAAAACATTCTGTGCCGTATGAATATGTCCCTCGTTTAAGAAACAGATTGGGTTTATTTACATTTGTGAAGAAAAAAAGATACCCTTCCCCCCACCCCTAACCCTAACCCTAACCCTAAAACAGATTGAAATGCAATAGATCGATACTAGGGTCATAATTATGGGTGACAATTTCATATGACACCGCTAGAAAAAAACTGCCGGTCAAACCGAAAAGATCCGATAAATTTTCTTTTCTATGATAATCTGTAACAAAATAAGAGGAGAGGTCATTTCTGGATTGTTTATGTATTGAAGGTGGTGGCGCAATAGCCCAGTGGTTAGGGCAGCGGAATCGCGGTCATAGGATCGCGGTTTCGATTCCCAGACCGGGCATTGTGAGTGTTTATTGAGCGAAAACACCTAAAAGCTCCACGAGGCTCCGGCAGGGGGTGGTGGCGATCCCTGCTGTACTCTTTCACCACAACTTCCTCTCACTCTTACTTCCTGTTTCTGTTGTACCTGTATTTCAAAGGGCCGGCCTTGTCACTCTCTGTGTCACGCTGAATATCCCCGAGAACTACGTTAAGGGTACACGTGTCTGTGGAGTGCTCAGCCACTTACACGTTAATTTCACGAGCAGGCTGTTCCGTTGATTCGGATCAACCGGAACCCTCATCGTCGTAACCGACGGAGAAAAGAAAAAAAGGAGGTTGTATTGAAGACTCGGTGTCGTAGTTTCAAACTGTAAATGCCTCTCACTTATTCCTTCGTTTTTTTCTTGAGATTCTTATACTCTCTTTACTCTTACTCTTTTACTTGTTTCAGTCATTTGACTGCGGCCATGCTGGAGCACCGCCTTTAGTCGAGCAACTCGACCCCGGGACTTATTCTTTAAGCCCAGTACTTATTCTATCAGTCTCATTAGCCGATCCGCTAAGTGACGGGGACGTAAACACACCAGTATAGGGGGACAAGCACAAACACAAACACACATATATATATTTATACATATATACAACGGGCTTCTTTCAGTTTCCGTTTACCAAATCCACTCACAAGGCATTGGTCGGCCCGGGGCTATAGCAGAAGACACTTGCCCAAGATGCCACGCAGTGGGACTGAACCCGGAACCATGTGGTTGGTTAGCAAGCTACTTACCACACAGCCATTCCTGCGCCTATATTTCAGACATCGTAAATTATGATTATTATAAAAATATTTTAATACTAGCAAGTATCGCCCGGCGTTGCTCGGGTTTGTTTCGACCCTTTAGAATTGGAATTTTCGAAAAGTAAAAATTTTGCATTATGTAGTTTTTTTGTATTTTTTTTTGTACTTGTTTCAGTCATTTGACTGCGGCCATGCTGGAGCACCGCCTTTAGAGTGGTGAAAGAGTACAGCAGGGATCACCACCTCCTGCCGGAGCCTCGTGGAGCTTTTAGGTGTTTTCGCTCAATAAACACACACAACGCCCGGTCTGGGAATCGAAACCGCGATCCTCCGACCGCAAGTCCGCTGCCCTAACCACTAGGCCATTGTTATTCTCTTTAAGTGAACATTTTTATGGTTGAAATACACCGAAATATGGCGACACAGCAGTCAAAAAATCGTAAATAAATAGGGATTTTCATAGCAAAAAAGCACCTTTACACATTCTCCCGCACACACACCCACATAAATACACACACAAACACACACGCACACTTACACACACACACTCATACATATTCTCACGCACACGCACACACACATACATACATTCTCACAACACACACACACACACACACTCATACACACGCACACTTACACACACACGCACATACACACGTGCACACACGCACACACTCATACACATTCTCCCGCACACACACACTCACGTAAATACACACACAAACACACACTCACACACATACACACATACACACACTCACCCATAGACCACATACACAACACATACCACATACGTCACACACCATAGACACCATACCTACACAAACACACATACGCACACCCCATAGACACACATACACATACACATACACACATACGCACACACCCATAGACACACATACACATACACATACCACATACGCAACACCCATAGACACACATACACATACACATACACACATACGCACACACCCATAGAACCACATACACATACACATACACACGCACGCACACACCCATAGACACATAACACATACACATACATCACACCCATACACACATACACATACACAGCCGCACACCCACAGCACACATAACACATACACACACACACGCACACACCCATAGACACACATACACATACACATACACCCGCACGCACACACCCATAGACCACACATACACTATAACGCCCCCACATAACACACACCCCATAGACCACACATACACAGACACACACATCAACAAACAGCCCACCCATAGACACACATACACATACACATCACACGCAACGCGCACACACCCATAGACACACATACACATACACATAACACACATCAGGCACACACCCATAGACACACATACACATACACATACATACCAAACACAAACAAGCACACACATACACAGACGCATACACATAGGCACATACACACATACATACACATACACAAACAGATGCACACCCCATAGACACACCCAGACACATACTACACAATACGAAATACCCATAGACACCCATACACATACACATACACACATACGCACCACCCATAGACACACATACACATACACATACACACTCCGCACACACCCATAGACACACATACACTACACATACACACGCACGCACACACCCATAGACACACATACACATACACATACACACGCACGCACACACCCATAGACACACATACACATACACATACACACATACGCACACACCCATAGACACACATACACATACACATACACACGCACGCACACACCCATAGACACACATACACATACACATACACACATACGCACACACCCATAGACACACATACACATACACATACACACATACGCACACACCCATAGACACACATACACATACACATACACACATACGCACACACCCATAGACACACATACACATACACATACACACCGCACGCACACACCCATAGACACACATACAATACACATACACACAATACGCACACACCCATAGACACATACACATACACAACACACGCCACGCACACACACCCATAGACACACATACACATACACATACACACATACGCACACACCCATAGACACACATACACATACACACGCACGCACACACCCATAGACACACTACACATACACATACACACGCACGCACACACCCATAGACACACATACACATACACCATACACACATACGCACACACCCATAGACACACATACACATACACATACACACATACCACCACACCCATAGAACACACATACACATACACATCACACATACGCACACACCCATAGACACCATACACATACACACATACGCACCACACCCATAGACACACATACACATACACATACCACATACGCACACACCCATAACACACATACACATACACATACACACGCACGCACACACCCATAGACACACATACACATACACATACACACATACGCACACCCACCATAGACACACATACACATACACATACACACATACGCACACACCCATAGACACACATACACATACCATACACACATACGCACACACCCATAGACACACATACACATACACATACACACGCACGCACACACCCATAGACACACATACACATACACATACACACATACGCACCACACCCATAGACACACATAACATACACATACACACGCACGCACACACCCATAGACACACATACACATACACATACACACATACGCACACACCCATAGACACACATACACATACACACGCACGCACACACCCATAGACACACATACACATACACATACACACGCACGCACACACCCATAGACACACATACACATACACATACACACATACGCACAACACCCATAGACACACATACACATACACATACACACATACGCACACACCCATAGACACACATACACAACACATACACACATACGCACAACCATAGACACACATACACATACACACATACGCACACACCCATAGACACACATACACATACACATACACACATACGCACACACCCATAGACACACATACACATACACACATACGCACACACCCATAGACACACATACACATACACATACACACGCACTCACACACCCACTCACTCTCACACATACACACACATTTATTCAATGCTGGAATGTGAAATATGACCTTCAGGGAGATGCAGGTATACTCTTTTACTCTTTTACTCTTTTACTCTTTTACTCTTTTACTCTTTTACTCTTTTACTCCTTTACCTGTTTCAGTCATTTGACTGCGGCCATGATGGAGCACCGCCTTTGATCGAGCAACTCGACCCCGGGACTTATTCTTTTGTAAGACCAGTACTTATTCTATCGTCTCTTTTTGCCGAACCGCTAAGTAACGGAGACATAAACACACACACAGCATCGGTTTTCAAGCAATGCAGGGGGACAAACACAGACACACAAACACACACACGCATATATATATATATATATATATATATATATATATATATATAATATATATATATATAGATGGTGGTGTGCCCCAGCATGGCCACAGCTCGTGAGCTGAAACTACATAAAATAAAAAAAATAAAAAAAATATATACATATATACGACGGGCTTCTTTCAGTTTCCGTCTACCAAATCCACTCACAAGGCATTTGTCGTCCCGAGGCTATAGCAGAAGACACTTGCCCAAGGTGCCACGCAGTGGACTGAACCCGGAACCATGTGGTTGGTAAACAAGCTACTTACCACACAGCCACTCCTGCGCCTTACACACACACGCGTGTGTGTGTATGGTGAACCCGGAATAATAAATTTGCAGGTCTCAACTTTCAGCGATCCTGGCGGGATTTTTTGATTGCCCTTATGATGGCCCAACCTAATATGACGGCAGACTACTTCTTCCAATATAAATATAAGTAAGTAACTTACAACTTTTAGCAAATCTCGAAAACAAATGACGAGTTTTTTGCAGTCACCGTCCCAGAATTAGTGTAGATTTAATGTTTCTATTTGTAATCTGGTATTTGTTTCTGTGAATATGAAGGCCATGCTCAGCGCCCTCTTTTTTTTTTTTTTTTTTTTTACTCTTTTTACTTGTTTCAGTCATTTGACTGCGGCCATGCTGGAGCACCGCCTTTAGTCGAGCAAATCGACCCCGGGACTTATTCTTTTGTAAGCCCAGTACTTATTCTATCGGTTTCTTTTGCCGAACCGCTAGGTGACGGAGACGTAAACACACCAGCATCGGTTGTCAAGCAATGCTAGAGGAACAAACACAGACACACAAACACACACACATATACATATATATACATATATACGACAGGCTTCTTTCAGTTTCCGTCTACCAAATCCACTCACAAGGCATTGGTCGGCCCGGGGCTATAGGAGAAGACACTTGCCCAAGATGCCACGCAGTGGGACTGAACCCGGAACCATGTGGTTAGTTAGCAAGCTACTTACCACACAGCCACTCCTGCGACCTGTGAATATACTCTTAGTTTGTTTGACTGAAAGATGAGGAATGGTTGATCATTTTGTGCAGGAAGACGGAAGACATCACACTCGGAGTGGAACAAAGCAAAGAGAGTGAATAGGGAACAAACTAGAAGATAAGACGACAAAAAGAACCGGTATATACTCTGAGTTTACGTAAGCTCTTGAAAGATCCTGTACATACTCAGAGTTTACGTAAGCTCCTGAAAGATCTGGTACATACTCCTGAGTATGTACAGCTTACTCAGAGTTTACGTAAGCTCCTTGGTAGGCTTAGCAGCATAGCGATGGACACCGTCCGAGAGTCCTTCATTTAAAACAAAGATGAAGAAATGAAATACAATAAACGTATGAAATAATGAATAGTGATATAGCTTGTGGGCGTGAGTTCAATTCCTGGGTTAGTCAAGCTTGTATAACGTTTCTAGTTAAAGCTTTGTGAACAACACCAAAATTAATAAAGAGCCTAATTAATAATGAAAAAATCCCTGACCCACGTGGAGGACAGAACGAGGATGATCTAACCCCATAGACTAAATAAAGGCGCAGGAGTGGCTGTGTGGTAAGTAGCTTGTTACCAACCAATGGTTCCGGGTTCAGTCCCACTGCGTGGCACCTTGGGCAAGTGTCTTCTACTATAGCCTCAGGACGACCAAAGCCTTGTGAGTGGATTTGGTAGACGGAAAATGGAAGAAGCCGTCGTTATATATGTATATGTATATATATATATATGTTGTGTGTGTGTTGGTGTCTGTGTTTTGTCCCCCTAGCATTGCTTGACAACCGACGCTGGTGTGTTTATGTCCACGTCACTTAGCGGTTCAGCAAAAAGAGACCGATAGAATAAGTACTGGGCTTACAAAGAATAAATCCCGGGGTCGAGTTGTTCGATTAAGGGCGGTACTCCAGCATGGCCGCAGTCAAATGACTGAAACAAGTAAAAGAGTAAAAGAGTAAAGAGTACGTTACCATATTCTGGAAACATTACCTAATTGGTGAGGCACCTGAGGATGACAGGAGAATACAACAGCCGAAATATTGTGGTTATAACAAGCAAGATGAGGAGGATGTTAGTTCAAATATGTACAAAACAATGGTAATTCTTGGTCTCAGAAATTCAAACAAAATTCTTTCTCGTTTGCTATGCTGCAATTAACTTTTCTTTCTTCTTTTCCATCGCCCTCTTTCTTCTCTTCTTTTTTAATCTGTCTTTTCCCCCTTCTTCTTTCTCTTCTACCATTTCTTTTTCTACATCTATATGTAACTTTTAATAAATTTTCCCTCTTCCATTTTTTTTCCTTTATAGTTGTACAAATTGCCAGCTTCTCACCCGCTGATGGTTTCACTATTGGAGTACCAAATATGATGAACATTGTATGTTCATATACAACGACGAATCTAACTTCGTTCAGCCTCGTACAAAACAACAATTCCGTCGTAGAGATGCAATACAACCAAAACTCTGGGTTCTTTCAAACTATAAGGAATGAGAAAGCTTTCGTCTGTACTTTGACCCAATTTTCATCGAATTCTGGTGTGGTTAAGTGTTTCAAACGGAACCTCAATTGCGAGGATGTGGGAGAATACAGATGTCTTTTATCAGAAACAGATATTTCCAATCCAGAGATTCTGAAAGGTCAGTACATCACCCACGTCGTTAGTATTCACTATTCAACATTATTACTTTTTCGAACTAAGGCGGCGAGAGCTGGCAGAATCGTTAACACGACGGGCGAAATGCTTAGCGGTATTTCGTCTGCCGCTACGTTTTGAGTTCAAATTCCGCCAAGGTCGACTTTGCCTTTCATCCTTTCGGGGGTCGAAATAATTAAGTACTAGTTACGCACTGCTGGGTCGATGTAATCGAACTAATCCCTTTGTCTGTCCTTGTTTGTCCCTCCTCTGTGTTTAGCCCCTTGTGGGTAGTAAAGAAATAGGTATTTCGTCTGCCACTACGTTTTGAGTTCAAATTCCGCCGAGGTCGACTTTGCCTTTCATCCTTTCGGGATCGATGAATTAAGTACCCGTTATGCACTGGTATAATCGACTTTGTCTGTCCTTGTTTGTCCCCTCTGTGTGTAGCCCCTTGTGGGTAGTATAGAAATATATATGCATGTATTAATATTTGTATGTATGTATGCATATGCATGTATGTGTGTATGTGTGTGTATATGTATGTATGTATACGTGTGCGTATATTTCTATGTATGTATACTTAGGTCTTTATGCAGGTAGTGTCGCCATGTAAACTGTGCTCACCCTGCTCTAGCACTTCTTTATAAAATAGAAAGTGAAACCTTGAAATAGCATCTTAAGTTTCAGAAATGTTCTTCATTTAAATTTTTGCATCAACACTCCAAGTTTGTACCAAAGCATCCCCCGAATATGTTATTGTGAAATTATTCTTCCAACGATTATTTTATTTTTCAGTGAAACCTTCCATTAAGAGTTTCGTACTTGCCGAGAATGACTTTCAAATGAGCAGGATGGCTACATTCAAGTGCACAGCAAATGTACCATGGCCTAATCCATGGGAAGAAGTCGTCTTTCGATGGACATTAATACGCAACGGAAGGAACGTTGTGACTGAAGATAGAGCGAGAGTTTGGGGTTCTGACAAATGTTATACTGAAGTAACTTCATCCTATAAACACGTTGTACATTTTGATAGCTTCTCTTCCCATTCAATCATTTCTTGTACAGTATTTAACCAGACACGTACTAGGAACATCGACCCCCCTATGCCAAGTAAGCAAATATTTTTTTGTGTTGTATTGATCGCTGTATTTATTTATTTATCTCTCAACTAGCAGTATCGCCCGGCGTTGCTTGGGTTTGTTTCGAGCCTTTAGAATTGGAATTTTTGAAAAGTAAAAATTTTGCATTATGTAGCTTGTTATTCTCTTTAATTGAACATTTTCTGGTTGAAATACACCGAAAACGGCGACACAGCAGTCAAAAAATCGTTAAAAAAATAGGATTTTCATAGAAAAAAAGCACCTTTTTGATATAAATAATTTTTGGTGTTAACATGGTCCGATTGGAATTTTTTCTTCTACGGAAGCCTTCTTCTATCATACTCTCAATTTGGTCAACTCGCGCCGCAGGGTCTCGGAGGAGATGGTGTTAGTTGAAGGCCACCAAACCTGCCATATACAGACAACTTCAGTTTTATATATATATACTAGCAGTATCGCCCGGCGTTGCTCAGGTTTGTAAGGGAAATAACTATAAAGCATTTTTAGAGAGTTATAGCCAAAAAATAGCAAAAAATGGAAAAAAAATTATGGTAATTTTTTTTTTTAGTTAAAAAAGGTGGAGTTGCGTCCCCTAGACAGTTTGCGGTTTGTGTTTCTGATTCTCGACCCCATGTCGAATTTATCGATTTTTTTCAGAACTGGGGGAACTTTTCAACATTTTCGCTGCGTTAGTTTTGAATTATGACATTGGGCTATGTGTGTGTCAAGTTTCATCAGAATCGGTTGAGAGCCGTGGTCAGGGTGAGGGTACAAGCAAACAGACACACAGAAACACGCACAGACAAACTGCCGTTTATATAGAGAGAGATACAAAAATATATGGATACGATTGTTATAGGCCACGTGTGTGTACGTGCAGTTTGTCGCTTTTCTGACAGAAAACATTGTTGCATTCCTAAGATGTTTCTGGTTGAGTGGTTAAATATACTGAATGCATTTACAAAACTCTTTGCCTCAAACCTCAACTGCAATTAGGTCATATATAATATTTAAAAGAAACGAACCACTTTTTTCTAGAAGTCATCTAACCAGTTTCTGAACATAAGTCCCAATTACCTTCTCTGTTTGTTGTTCCTGTACACTTGTATATGTAGCACATCTGACGTAATTGCTCTTAGTAAATATTTCTAGCCAATGGGAGCAGTTTGAAAGTAACACGTGGTTTCTTAGTTTGCATAACAGAATAGAGTTTCTCGTTCCGTTTGAAATCACAGAAGGCTGGACTTCCGCAGACTAATATATCATATGAAAATATGGCGGCGAGCTGACAGAAACGGTAGCACGCCGGGCGAAATGCGTAGCCGTATTTCGTCTGCCGTTACGTTCTGAGTTCAAATTTCGCCGAGGTCGACTTTGCCTTCCATCCTTTCGGGGTCGATAAATTAAGTACCAGTTACGCACTGGGGTCGATGTCATCGACTTAATCCGTCTGTCTGTCCTTGTTTGTCCCCTCTGTGTTTAGCCCCTTGTGGTTAGCAAAGAAATAGGTATTTCGTCTGCCGCTACGTTCTGAGTTCAAATTCCGCCGAGGTCGATTTTGCCTTTCATCCTTTCGGGGTCGATAAATTAAGTACTAGTTACGCACTGGGGTCGATATAATCGACTTAATCCGTCTGTCTGTCCTTGTTTGTCCCCTCTGTGTGTAGCCCCTTGTGGGTAGTAAAGAAAATATAGTATATGAAAATAAGTGGACATTTAGACATCTACGCATATAAGAACATATATAGATAAAAAGAATATATTCATAAGTATTTTCCCTAACTCATCTATATTTTATCTTACAGGGGATCTGCTGATGCCTCATCTGGTATACAGTACTATAAATGGGTTTTGGTCGCTAATCTCATTCTTGTACTTCTGGTGGTTACAATTTCCCACTAGCATCAACCCGTTTGGCAAGAAGTTGATAATGAAGGTTTGTAAAGATAAATTTCTTTCTTTTTCCTTTTGCTTCTCTTTCTTATCTTTCCTCTCCAGCATTTTCTTTCTTCTCCTCCTTATCAGTTTTCTCCCTCTCTCTCTCTCACTCTCGCTATATATATATAATATATATATATATATATTATGATATGTAGAAAAATACAAACTGAGACAAGAACGCATAAAAACTGAGAAGACGATACAACAAACATAGACAGGACATTCGAAGCCCTCAGTCTTCAGTCAAGAACCGGATTATCGTAGTAATTTCGGCTGATTAATCTTGAGATTACTAGAACCGGCCAGCCCTCCCGGAAAAACTAAGCAACGAGCATTAGAAAAACTAAGCTAGGAGCGTAGATTTCCTGGAAGAAGGATCGAATGCATACGAACACAAAGACAGCAAAACGGACGGTGCCACACGAATATAAAAAACAAAAAACAATAATGAAATACAAAAACGTGGAATACAAAGCATATATATATATATATATATATATATATATATAATATATATATATATATATATATATATATATAGGCGCAGGAGTGGCTGTGTGGTAAGTAGCTTGCGCTAACCAACACATGGTTCCGGGTTCAGTCCCACTGCGTGGATCTTGGGCAAGTGTCTTTCCTATAGTCCCGGGGTCGATTTGCTCGACTAAAGATGGTTCTCCAGCATGGCCGCAGTCAAATGACTGAAACAAGTAAAAGAGTATATACATATATACATATATATATATCATATATATATATGAGACGCAATGGCCCAGTGGTTAGGGCACCGGACTCGCGGTCGTAGGATCACGGTTTCGATTCCCAGACCGGGTGTTGTGAGTGTTCATTGAGCGAAAACACCTGAAGCTCCACGATGCTCCGGCAGGGGGTGGTGGCGATCCCTGCTGTACTCTTTAGCCACAACATTCTCTCACTCTTTCTTCTGTCGGCCCGCTCGCTTAGCCAGCGGGGTGGCGTCATTTGAAACCTAAAACAATGCGAAGTGCATTGTGACCAGCGATGTGTAGCTACATCTGATAGCCTGGTCGGTCACGGTGATATATATATATATATATAGTTGATTCGCTAGCTTCTGCACGCATTTTTTTTCTCTCCTTGTTTCTCTCCGTGTTTCTTTTCTGTGTATCTTTCTGTTGAAGAGCGTAGGCTCGAAACGTAAAAGACTTGTTTTATTTCTATTCCTGAGCGCCATACTAATACAATTGTTTGTTTGTACTCCACCTGCCTTCGTCTTTTGTTTATTTTCATAAAGCTTCCCGTTATATATATATATATATATATATATATATATATATATGTGTGTGTGTTGTGTGTGTGAATGTGTGTGTGTGTGTGTGTGTGTGTGTGTGTGTGTGTGTGTGTGTGTGTTTGAGTGGGCGTTGGGGTCTCTAATGCTGCATTTAAATCAATCTTAAACTGGTGTGGTTGGCCTAAACCGCTTGGAATCTTCGCTCTTTGTTGTTCCAACGATTTTCATTCTGCAAGATGTCCACCAACAGTTATTTGAACAAAATGTCAGAGATCGGCCTGTACAGTTATATTGGTGCCAAACACCACTCTCTGCCTGAATGATGGCCTCGTTAACTCCACAGAAAAGACCGTTTCCAGGGATCGAGTGATTTCCCTTTGTTTTATACTTCACGCACAAGATGGCGGCTTTCAACGTGTCTGTGATAATAAGAGGCAACCAACTTGTCCCTTTCTCTCTCACTCCCTTTTATCCTCTCTTCTTCCTCCTTTTTCACCTCTATTTTTCTCCCTTCTAGCTCCCACTGTCTCCCCTCTCTATCGATCTCTGTCTCTCTCTCTCTCTCTCTTCTCTCTCTCTCTTTCCCTCCTCTTCTCTATTCCCCTCTCTCCCTCTTATTTTTCTCTCTTCTCTCCGTCTCTCTCCCTCTAGCAATTTCTCTCCATATCTTCTCTTCCCTGTCTTTCTCTCTCAACAACTCTCCAGATGTATTAGTCCTGCTGGGTGGTCACATATTTATAAATATTCGCGACCAACAACTGCTGTGACAAGAATTCAGTCATGCCAAGACACATGCGGGGCTTTTCTTGGGTAATCCACCCGCCGAGGGCTTAAAGGTGACCAGCACGCCGATGTAGGTGGTGGCATTGATTCTGGGACCCAAGGGAAACAAGCGAATTTGCAAGATATAATCCTCATTCCTCACCTCCCTACGACCATCAGAGACATCTCCGCGAATACAATATTGATGCCTGAACATACGCATCTCCCGTTCATCCGGTTTGCTTTTTGGTTTTGTTGGAATTTGTTGTTACTTGGGAAGAAGCAAAGAACGACTGGTTACTCGGAGTACTCCAGTTTAATCAACAAACTCTTCGATCAAGTCTGTCAGTTCTCACAAACACACCAGAAGCCTATACCCATCCTCAGCAACACAAAATACCCTCGTGGGCCTAGTTTTACATTGAGACTAAATACATATCAATACGTCTCTGTATATTTATTTATTCTATAGTGTTACTTCTCTCAAACCCGAGTCTCGTCCCAGTCGAAAGGTTGGTTACTTCCCCTGTTGGTGTGTTCTCCTGCGATTTTTCTTTTATCGTTCTGTTCTTTGATGTTTGTCCCTCATAGATTTAGGTTCCACCTACCGACACCACTAGTCTGAGAGACACCATCAAAAGTTGTCTAAACCCCATTTATTTATTTACTTATCTATTTATTTATCAATCTATTTATATATTTATTTACAGATTCCGCTTGACGTTAACTGAATTTAGTATCGACCAACGATTTAACTGATGTGACATTATCCATGGTTCTTCTCCAGAACAAGATTCTACAAGATCTATATTAATTCTTTATTACTAATCTCACTTCTTAATTCTAATTTATGTAAGTCTGTAACTGTAGTAAAACTAACAATATTAACAATCTCACATTTAATTTACTGTAATATATACACAAAATCTGAATATATTTACTTAGTTTCATAAGTTTAAAGCGATCATTTGTTAAGTTAACAAAAAGGTTAGAAGTAAAATTGTTTAGTAACTACATTAAAGCTATTTTGATTTAAATGTTAAACGTTATTCTTATATGAAATATATATAATATGTAAGAATCCGTATGTAATATATGAATAAATGCAGTTGAAAATCAGTTTGTCCTTTGTCCTTTATCATCTGGAAAAGATTTTCTAACTAGAAAGGGTATAGCCTGGTCGGCCTGTAATGACATGCATAAGATCTGGTCATCAAATCTAAGTAGAGACTTCAAACTTGAAATCTTCAAAGCCACAGTCGAGCCAATTCTACTATATGGCTCAGAAACCTGGACGTTATCAAAGAAGCTTAAGAGGCGGTTGGATGGAACTTACACTCGCCTCCTTATGAGAGCTCAAAATTTCTCGTGGAAGCTCATCCAACCAAAATGCAAATATATGGGAAACTACCACCTGTGTCATCTCTTGTGAAAGGTAGGAGAGTCCAGTTTGCTGGACATTGTTGTAGAGCTGAAAAAGAGGTAATTTCTACTCTTCTCCTCTGGAAGCCATCTACTCGCAATACCAGAGGGCGCACACTCTCCTACCCTGATGTAATCTCCAGGGATACAGGCATCCAGCAACAGGACCTCCGTAATGCCATGATGGACCGTGACGTCTGGCGTAGCATGGTAAATTCCATTGTCTCGACCACGGTCGAACAACGATGATGATGATGATGATGAAGGAATATGGCTATAGAGGGAGAGTTCATTAAATTTACACTTCACCATTAGTTTTAATAATATTAACTATTCGTATAATCACCGTTGTATTCTGTACTGAATCAATTCAAAAGCGAACCTCATTTGTATAAACGATCAGCTTGGCGATAAATAATTTTCATACACAGGACAAGAGAACTTGTAGTCAATCGCTATTTAAATCAAACAAAAACTGCAACTTTGCTTTAATGGGAAGACAAATTTGCAGTTTGCTTGTAACGTCATTAATACATACACATATATATATATATACTCTCTCTCTTTACTTGTTTCGGTCATTTGACTGCGGCCATGCTGGAGCACCACCTTTTAGTACTTATTCTATCGGTCTCTTTTTGCCGAACCGCTAAGTGACGGGGACGTAAACACACCAGCATCGGTTGTCAAGCAATGCTAGGGGGACAAACACACACACACACACACACACATATACATATATATACATATATACGACAGGCTTCTTTCAGTTTCCGTCTACCAAATCCACTCACAAGGCATTGGTCGGCCCGGGGCTATAGGAGAATACACTTGCCCAAGATGCCACGCAGTGGGACTGAACCCGGAACCATGTGGTTGGTTAGCAAGCTACTCACCACACAGCCATTCCTGCGCCTATATATATATATAAATATATATATAATATATATATATATATATATATATATACGAGACGCTTCTTTCATAGTTTCTCGTCTACTAAATCCTCTCGCAAGGTTCTGGTCAGCCCGACGCCAAAGTAGAAGAAAACGTCTTAATCTCTATATATATAAAGCTGAAGTTGTCTGCGTATGGCAGATTTGGTAGCCTTCAACTAACACTATCTCCTCCGAGACCCTGCGGCGCAAGTTGACCACAATTGAGAGAATGATAGAAGAAGGCTTGCTCTTCCTTCCGTAGAAGAAAACATTCTAATCGGACCATGTTAACACCAAAAATTATTTACATCAAAAGGCTTCTTTTTTTTTTTGAAAATCCCTATTTTTTATGAATTGTTGACTGCTGTATCGTCATTTTTCGGTGTATTTTAACCAGAAAAATGTTCACTTAAAGAGAATAACAAGCTACATAATGCAAATTTTTTACTTTTCAAAAATTCCAATTCTAAAGGGTCGAAACAAACCCGATCAACGCCGGGTGACACTGCTAGTTATTTATATTTTATTCCTAAATTTTGTCACAGAACGTTAATAATAAAAAGAGCCAGTTTAGGAAAGAGGAATGAACAGAATGCGTGGATCAGGTTCTAAAGAAAAACGCTATTGGGCGTGAATTTGATATTGGTTCTGGAAGAATTTATAACAAGAAAGAGCAAAAGAAGAGGTTAAATAAAGTTTATGGCAAGTTCAAAGAGAACTGAATGGGTTTTCCCACGATCAAACGAGAAGCCGACGATCTTCGCAGTAAAGAAAACCGGTCACCTAGTGGTTATGCGTGTGTGTAGGAGCGGTGATTATGGGTGCGCGCGCATATGTATGTGTGTGTGTGCGTGTCTTTGTGTGAGTGAGTGTGTGCGTTTGTGTGTGCGTTTGTGTCTGTGAGTCGTTGTGTGCGTATGTTTGTCTGTGTCTGTGCTTGTGTGTGTGTGTGTGTGTGTGTGTGCAAGAGAGAGAACGAGAGCGAGAGAGAGAGAGAGAGAGAAAGAGTAGAACAAAGTCTGCGTGTGTATGTGTATGTGTGTGTGTCTGTTTATGTGTCTGTGTGTGTGTGTTTATGTGTGTGTGTGTCTGTGTGTGTCTGTGTCTGTGTCTGTATGTGTGCGTGTCTGTGTGTGTGTCTGTGTCTGTGTATGCATATATATATATATATATATATATGAGTTTTATACATATATAAACTAAGTGTATGAACTATATTTGGAATACAAGACAATATAACAGATTTTACATATGAATATTATGGATTATTGCAGAAGAATAACCAAGGAAGTATATATGGATTGAAAGACTCTCATCAAAAGCAGCAATTTTTAATTTTTCATTTTTAATTTAGATTTCAAACAAACACAATTTTATAGTATCACTTCACATTTAAAAAAGAAAGACTACCATTCGATATGTTATACAAGAATCAAATTTTATATCTCTGAAGAGCAGAAGAGTTGTCTATGAATGCTTATCAATATAGGATTCCATTCTAGGGACAGCACTTATGTGAAACGATCGTAAGATGCTTTAAATACTTAATTCAAAGCTTTTAAACTGTCATATACATTATATATTTATACTTATACAGTGAGGGCGCGTGGCTTAGTGGTTAGGGCATTCGGCTCATGATCGTAAGGTTGTGAGTTCGATTCCCGGCGACGCGTTGTGTCCTTGAGCAGACACTTTATTTCACGTTGCTCCAGTCCACTCAGCTGGCAAAAATGAGTTGTACTTGTATTTCAAGGGTCAGCCTTGTCACTCTCTGTGTCACGCTGATTATCATCACCGAGAACTACGTTAAGGGTACACGTGTCTGTGGAATGCTCAGCTATTTGCACGTTAATTCACGAGCAACTGTTCCGTTGATCGTATCAGCTGGGACCCTCGTCGTCGTAACCGGCGGAGTCTTTTAGATACTTATACATATGTACATATATTTTTAATACAACAATTATTTCTCACTCGTGTATATCTTTCTGTATAGTTTTCTGATATTGATTTCCTGATATTCATGATAATATATTATTACAAAATATCTATGTATATAATCGCTCGTATTAAATATATAAATACTTTAATAGTATCAGTAATTTGATGCAATAGATCACTCAATATAAATTCAGTATATGATATTCTCATTGAATATATTTAACTTAAGATTTATACATACATATACATATATATACATATTCACATATATACATATATATATATATCCATATAGATAGATAGATAGATAGATAGATAGATAGATAGATAGATAGATAGATAGATAGATAGATAGATAGATAGATAGATAGATAGATATGTATATAGATAGATGAAAAGCAAAGTCGACCTCGGCGTAATTTGAACTCAACACGCAACGGCAGACGAAATACCGCTAAACATTTCGCCCGGCATGCTAACGATTTTGCCAGCTCGCCGCCTTAAATATGAATATATATGTGTGTGTGGGGGGGTGTATATATATATATATATATATATATATATATATTCATATTTTAAAATAGTGTACATTTAAACACAAAAGAAAACTACCCTTTAACAGATAATTTTTACATGCTAGAAATAGCAGCCAACACAACCAAAACCACGATTTAATAACAATTTTCGAAGTAAATGAAAAATAAAAACTTTGTTATTTTAATTATAAGCTCGGCATTGTATTGTTTGCCGCCTATATATATATATATATATAGTGCGTGTGTGTGAGTATGAATGCGTAGATAGATAGATAGATAGACAAACAGACAGACAGATAAGGGAAGGTTAGAGGGAAACACAAGGTGAAAAAAGAGAAAATTTATTTTACAAAGTTTCAGTATAATCTCTGTGCAAAACGGGATGAGGCTAGCGGGAAATTGCAACAGCCAGAAGCAGAATAATCAGGTTGATGACCAAAACCCATTTGGAGAATTGTGTAACAGAACCGGTGTTGCAACGAACTGCAAAGACAAGATAGACATATATCAAAGAAAACATTTGTTCAATCAAAGAACGAAGATTAATGATTAAGCACGAAGATTAATCAAAGACCGAAAATTAAGAGCTGATGACAATATTAAGTTTACGTTCATACTTGGGGAAAAAATGAGTTTATACCTATTTCTTCACTACCCACAAGGGGCTAAACACAGATAGGACAAACAAGGACAGACAAACGGATTAAGTCGATCACATCGACCCCAGTGCGTAACTGGTACTTGATTTATCGACCCCGAAAGGATGAAAGGCAAAGTCGACCTCGGCAGAATTTGAACTCAGAATGTAACGGCAGACGAAATACGGCTAAGCATTTCGCCCGGCGTGATAACGTTTCCTATTTCTTTATTGCTCACAAGGGGCTAAACATAAAAGGGACAAACAAGGACAGACAAACGGATTAAGTCGATTACATCGACCCCAGTGCATAACTGATACTTGATTTATCGACCCCGAAAGGATGAAAAGCAAAGTCGACCTCGGCGGAATTTGAACTCAGAACGTAACGGCAGACGAAATACGGCTAAGCATTTCGCCCGGCGTGCTAACGTTTCTGCCAGCTCGCTGCCTTAAATACGTTTATACCACTTTGAACATTATGTCTGTTTGTTTGCCATCGGGGGCGTGTGTGTGGTGTGTGTGCTGTGGTGTGTGTGTGTGTGCGTGTGTGTGTGCGTGTGTGTGTGTGTGCGTGTGTGTGTGTGTGTGTATGTACGGTAATATGAGAAAGAAAATATTTGCTTACGTTTAGTCCAGGAATAGACAGATACCTCTCGTGTCTGCTGAAATACTGTACATTTGACGAATGTATATGAGCCGGGATTTTTCAAAGAATTACACGGATAGAATGAAGATATCTCAGTATAACATTTGTCCAAAGCAGGGACAGTCACACTTTCTACTCTATCGTCTGTTTTATCTGTATAATATCTTCCAATTTCCCATTGAAAGGTGACGTCTTTTTTCTCAGGTAACACAGCATTTGCCTCGCACAAATATCCCGAGTCATTGCTCCATTTATTGCGGCGGTCAAAATACACCAGTCTCTTTACAGAAGATACCGCTGAAAATAAATGTTAAAACAATATTTTCACAATAACACAGCAGAAAGATGCGTTGGTTCAAGCGATAGTATCGATACAGGACTACAATGTTGAACACGTCTCAAACTAACCGACTTGCCTGTAGTATCATGCATGGTTTTTTCGGGCTAAATGTTCAGCAAAGTTTTTCTTTTAAGAAAAGTAGTCTGTATGACGATAATTCATGCATAGATATGTAAGTACACTAAATACGTATGAAGAAGAAGAGGAGGAGGAGGAGGAAGGAGGAGGAGGAGGAGGAGGAGGAGGAGAAGAGAAGAAAGAGAAGAAAGAAGAAGAAGAAGAAGAGCAGAAGAAGAAGAAGAAGAGGAAGAAGAGGAGGAGAAGAAGAAGGCGGGGAGAGAAGAGAAGAAGAAGAGGAAGAAGAAGAAGAAGAGGAGGAGGGAAGAAGAAAAAGAAGAGAAGAAGGAGAAGAAGAAGAAGAAGAAGAGAAGAAGAAGGATATAGAAAAGAGAAATAAGAAGAAGAGAAGAGGGGAGGAGGAGGAGGAGGAAGGAAGAAGAGAGGAGGAGAGGAGGAGAAGAGAAAGGAAAAGAAGAAGAAGGATAAGAAGATGAAGAAGGAGGAGGAGGAGAAGAAGAAGAAGGAAAAGAAGAAGAAGGATAAGAAGAAGAAGAAGAAGAAGAAGAAGGATAAGAAGAAGAAGAAGAATTTTTGCACAAGGACAGCAATTTCAGTGTTCAAATGGTACTTATTTTATTGGTCCCTAAAAGATGAAAGACAAAGTTGTTGACCTGAGCGGAATTCGAACTTAGAACGTTAAAACGGACGAAACACCACCAAGCAAAAACAACAACATCAATAATAATAATTATGATTATTATCATTATTATTATTATCATTATTATTATTATTATTATTATTATTATTATTATTATTATTATTATTATCATTATTATTATTATGATTATTATTATTATCATTATTATTATTATTATCATCATCAATCATCATCATCATCATCATCATCATCATCATCATCATCATCATCATTATTATTATTATTATTATTATTATATTATTATTAGTAGTAGTAGTAGTAGTAGTAGTAGTAGTATACAGTAGTATAATTTTTATAGCGTGCTTTCACTTCACTACCGAGCGCAGCTCTGTGGCCTTGGGTATGTGCTGTGATTTGTTGTGATGCTCTGATGGTATTGTATGGAAAGTGTTCTGCATAGGAGTGGTGCAGTGCCTAGTAGTGCAATTTCTGTATGTTATATGTGTTTGTAAGTCCTGGTGTTTTTGTTATGTATTTGTCTGAATATTTTTTTCTTATGCCTAATGCACCTATTATGATAGGAATTGTTTCTGTTTTTAGACTCCGCTTTCAAGTTACCTCTCCAGGTCTTTGTATTTTGAAAGTTTCTCCGTTTCTTTTAGAGACACGTTGTTATTATTATTATTATCTTTATCATTATTATTATTATTATTATTATTATTATTATTATTATTATTATTATTATCATTATCATTATTATTATTTTTATTATCATTATTATTATCATTATTATTATTATTATTATTATCATTTTATGTTTGACTTTTGCTTTATATTTGTACAAGTTGGCTCCAAGTCTCACCCAGAGACCTCAAGACACACAAGTTAGAAGTTCATGTTGGTGCTATGCCTAGTGTGCCATATATTTGGGGTTTTTTTTAGTGTTGTACTAGTGAATGTCTAAAAAACAAAACATACGGAAATTATGTTTGTTTTAAAACTTGAGATTTCATAGAAAGTATTTTGCGTAGGATATGAGCAGTTCCCATGAGCACTATCTTTTGAATTTCTGCCATTTTGGGGTTTCCTGGTATCTGAGTTAGGTAGCAATTAGTCCCTTTCGCTATCATTCCCAGGGCACCTATGACAACAGGTATTGTTTTAGTCTTCAGGTTCCACACTTTGCTGATTTCTATTCCAAGATATTTATACTCGCTCAGTTTTTGGTAGGTCTTGACAAATAGTTTATATCGATGGGGACAGTCATATCAATGAGGAGGCATGTTCTTTGTCTGAAGTCTTTCATATGATATGTCTGGCCTATTTGCATCTATCTTTCTGTCAGTTTGAATGGTGAAGTTCCAGAGGAGTGAGATGCGGTCATTTTCAAGCACTGGGGGTGGTTTGTGTTCCCACCAGTTTTTTTCATGGGGTAAATCCAGGTTTTTATGATTATTATTATTATTATTATTATTATTATTATTATTATTATATTATGTTATTATATTATTATTATTATTATTGAGTGAGAGAGCAGTGCATGCCATCAAAGTGACACTGGGGTGTAAAATATACGAAGCCCAGTATACCCATCATGACTACCCGTCTGATAAGGGTACACCAGGCACATGCATCACAACCATATGTGCGCGATATGGTGATCTCATATCAAGATAAACAGCACATGACCTTGCAGGTGGGGCCCAGTTAGAATTTTCTTCAGGTTGAGTAGCCCATCCCGCTCAAAAGGTCCCGAATAAGGGTTGTTTAAGGATGTTGAAAGAACCACCCATGTTTCCAGAGGTGAATTATTCAAACCCTAAAGAATCCCCTTCAACACATGGCTATGATGCTCCCCCACTACTTCTGCTCGTGATCAGAGATGCACATATCGTCAGCCACTAAGGGACATGCTCAACTGGTTAAGGTCAAACAACTGACAAGCAAATCTGTGGTATTGAGCAGAATATTTGCTGTAGCCCATCTTTTATACCAAGACAAAACAATGTACATGATAACACTTCCAATCAGTTAAGATCAGAAGCCATGAGAGTCAATGCCTGGTACTGCATCAGGGCATTTTAGTCAATGCCTGGTACTGCATCAGGGCATTTTATTATTATTATTATTATTATTATCATCATTATTATTATTATTATCATTATTATCATTATTATTATCATTATTATTATTATCATCATCATCATCATCATCATTATTACTATTATCATTATTATTATTATCATTATTATCATCATCATCATCATCATCATTATTATTATTATTATTATTATCATTATTATTATTATTATTATTATTATTATCATCATCATCATCATCATTTTATTATTATTATTATTATCATTATTATTATATATTATTATTATTATCATCATCATCATCTCATCATCTCATCATCATCATCATTATTATTATTATTATCATCATCATATCATCATCATCATTATTATTTTATTATTATTATTATTATTATTATTATTATTATTATTATTATTATTATTATTTTCTCCTCACTGAGGCCCAGGGCTCAAATTTTTAATGAGAGTTTAAATTATAAAATTTTAAAATGTTAAAGGTGTGAAAAATATCGACGAAGATGGTGAACTGACCTTCCAGATACTTTGGACTGGAAACATCTGAGTCATTTAAAGAACATTGGTACGATGTTGCATCGCTGCAATTGAGTTTGTTTTTCCAGCACTCAACCTCACCATAATCTGATCCAGGGGACAAGGAGAGAGAATAACAAAAGAAAGTATTTATTTTTTTTAAAGTTATAAAGTGATTCTTCGTTTTGTTGAATTCCATCCGGACAACTTCGGTGTTGTTTTGAAGAAGGCTAAACGTGGTTAAGTTGCTCGCTTTATATCGACATTTAATCCTCAGACTTCTTAGATCTCCAATAGGGAATCTATCAACCGGTGATAATTCTGTTACTTCAATGGCTGTTTTTTTTTTTTTTTGGTGGGGAGAGAAGAAAACAAAATGAAAAAATGAGAAAATTTATGAAACGAAAGTTTAATAAAAAGTAACAAGAAGGTGGAGTGGGTGGGGGGTAGGGCGGTTTTTGAAGTGGGTGGGGGTGGAGGGAGGGGGTGGAGGTGGGGGTGGAGGAAGAAGAGGTGGGGGTGGAGGAAGAGGAGGAGGAAGAGGAGGAGGTGGTGGGAAGAAGAAGAGAGATGGAGGAATAGGTGATGTGGGGAGGAGGTGGAGGAAGAAGAGGGGAGGAAGAGGAAGAGGGGTGAGGGGGAGGGGAGGGGAGGAGGGGAGGGGGGGGAGGGGAGGAAGGAGGGGAGGAGAAGGGGTGGAGGAAGAGGAGAGGTGGTAGGAGGAGGAGGGGGAGGAGGAGGGGGAGGAGGAGGTATGGTGGGGGAGGAGGATGAGGAGGAGTTAACCACAGCAAACACAAAACGAAAAGAAGGGAATTTCGTCTGAATTCCTGAGAACAAGAATTACCATTCTTACCTGAAGGGCGTTGAATTGTTCTCCAGAGTCAGGTTGAGGCATGCAACAGTTCTTTATTTTTTTTTCTTTCGAATCAGTCATGTGACCAAATACGTCATATGAAGAATCAAACAAAAGAATTAGGTCCTGTAACCCCTACACACCGTGATTTAGTAGGGCACAGTCGTTTGTATATTAAACTAGCAGTATCGCCCGGCGTTGCTCGGGTTTATAAGGGAAATAACTATATAAGCATTTTTAGAGAGTTATAGCCAAAAAGTAGCAAAAAAATGCATTAAAAATGGAAAAAAAATTATGGTAATTTTTTTTTAAAATCGTTGATTCATCGTAGACATTTTTAGAGAGTTACTTCCCTTATTAATAGCGAAAAAAGTGCATTAAAAATGGAAAAAAAAATTATGGTAATTTTTTTTAATCGTAGATCATCGTAGACGCGCGCTAATACCCAGAAGGGCTCGATATGAATGACGACTATAAGATACCCGGTTTTGGTTAAACTGCACCGCAAAATGTGGGAGTAGTTAGAAATCTAAATCTTGACTTTTATATATAAAGATTTAAGACAACAACAATACATCATAGCACTCCACCGCTGCCACAACCATCATCACAACCATACCATCACAGCACAATCCTATCATACTACACCATAACACAACAATATCCTCTCTCCAAACACGTTCAATATTAGGTTACTTCACATAAAATGTCACGTTTTTAACCACTTCTTTAATTCAGTCATTTAAATACTCTTTTACTCTTTTACTTGCTTCAGTCATTTGACTGCGGCCATGCTGGAGCACTGAATTTAGTCGAGCAAATCGACCCCAGGACGTATTCTTTGTAAGCCTGGTACTTATTCTATCGGTTCTCTTTTGCCGAACCGCTAAGTTACGGGGACGTAAACACTCCAACATCGGTTGTCAAACGATGTTGGGGGAACAAACACAAACACATAAACACACACACACACACATACACACACACACACACACATACACCACACTATATATATATATATATATACATACACATATACGACGGGCTTCTCTCAGTTTCCGTCTACCAAATCCACTCACAAGGCTTTGGTCGGCCCGAGGCTATAGTAGAAGACACTTGCCCAAGGTGCCACGCAGCGGGAATGAACACGGAACCATGTGGTTGGTAAGCAAGCTTCTTACCACACACTCACGCCTACATATATATATATATATATATATATAACCTGCAAAGCTAAGTATATATTATATTTAAGATATTTTACTTTAAAATTTTATATTTTAATAAGTCTTATTGTATAATTTTGTATTTTATATAAAACTGATTGTATGTAATGATTTAGTTATCGTAGTTTTTTATATAATTATTAGATTTTAACTCTACGTTTATTCGCAAGTCTTTACTTAACCAAAGAGATATATAGATCGTTAATAGTAATACGAGTTTTTTTAAAGTTAGGTTTCATGTATATACATCTATTGATAGCATAAATTTTAGTCTTTAGTAACTACATTTGTTGATACTCTCTCTTTTACTCTTTTACTTGTTTCAGTCATTTGACTGCGGCCATGCTGGAGCACCGCCTTTAGTCGAGCAATCGACCCCGGGACTTATTCTTTGTAAGCCCAGTACTTATTCTATCGGTCTCTTTCGCCGAACCGCTAAGTGACGAGGACGTAAACACAGCAGCATCGGTTGTCAAACGCTGTTGGGGGGACAAACACAGACACACAAACACACACATACATATATATATATATACATACATATTATCTTTCAGTTTCCGTCTAACCAAATCCACTCACAAGGCATTGGTCGGCCGGGGCTATAGCAGAAGACACTTGCCCAAGATGCCACGCAGTTGGGACGAACACGGACCATGTGGTTGGTTAGCAAGCTACTTACACACAGCACTCCTGCGCCTGATAGGTATTTTAAATATTTTATAATCGTTATTATAAATTCTATATTGCTTTTTCAATTGATAATTGTAGTAGTATTTTTCATTGATAAATATATTCGTAGTATTATGGATACTATATAACAACGGATCATTTTTTCATTAATTTCATTAAGTATTTTATTATCATTTAGTTCTTAACTATTCGGCTTTTGTAATTAGCCAACGAGATATATGGATCGTTAATTAGTTATAGCGTTCTTTTAAGATAGTTTGTTTGTTTGTTTACAATTTGCTTTTTCATCTTTAATCTTTTAATATATTTCATAAGTAATAATGAATAATTAATTTATTAGGTTTTTATTATACGTGCATATATATTTATTGATGGAGATAATTTTAGATCTTAATTATTATATTTATATACATTTATATATATTCATTGATAATTTAATTATTATTCAAATATTATATAATTATTTGACTTGAAATTAAATTTAATAATATGAATAGTATTATTTTTTTTGTTAAATATTTAGGTAATTAGATATTGACTATAACTCAGATTAGATTATTTGTGGGTTTATTATGTTTTTTTTAAGCCATATTACATCTTAATACGTTTTCTATATATTCTTACCTTAAAAATTAATACTTAAAAATTAATATTTAACATTATAATCGATTGTATGACATAATCATAATGGTTAAAGTTTCTAGTTTGATAATAGAGTTTTTTATAAGAAAAATTATTATTTTATTTATTTCTTAAAAAAATATTGTTTAAATATATTTGATTATTTATTAAATATTATCATTAACCTGAAGATTGACTATAACCATAATTCGAACTATTAATTGAATTTAAATTATTGTTATTCGAATTAGGTATGGGCATGGAAATGATCGTAGTAGTTTACTATTGTATTTTATATTAAAGTTTCAATACTTTTTGATAGTATATATATATAATAAAAAAATGTTTTTAATTAAAAAAATTAAATAAATATATAATAAATAAATAAAAATAAAATAATTTAAATAATTTAAATTTAAATTTTATATTTTGTATATTTTGTATATTATATAATTTTAGTTCTATGTTTTGGCTTATGCTTTCGCTGTTTGATTTGCCATAGTAGTTGGTTTTATCTCTAATTTA
>NW_021833073.1:0-65000 GCF_006345805.1 Octopus sinensis
ATGTGTAACAACATCTGATGGTCTGGTCGGTCACGTGATCACGTGATATATGCATATATGTGTATATGAGTATATTATGTATGTATGTATGTATGTATGTGGTGTATATATATATATATGTGTATATATATATATATATTATATATATATATATATATATATATATATATATATATATATATATATATATATATATAATATATATATATAGGTGAGAAAGTTGGTGTGTGAAAGCACGTGGTTCATATATAGAAAATAGTAAAGAGTGAAAAAACTACAGAAGGCTTGTTTTATAAGGTTGAAGAATATATTTGAGTCATTATGTTAGAAGAATGTTATAAATTTTTTTCATACAATAAAATAGTTTTTTGACGAAATTACCGGTTTCGTGTTAACTTTTCAAATTTCTCAAATTTATATATAGAGAGAGAAAGAGAGATATACACTCATATATATATATATATATAAGTGTATCTCTCTCTCTCTATATATATATATATATATATATATATATATATATATATATGTATAATAATATATATATATATATATTATATATATATATATTAATACATATATTATATATATATATATACATATATATATACACATAAATAATTATATATACATAATATATATAAAATTATCTCCAACAAAACCAAAGCAATAAACTTTTTGTGGAGAATGGCGATTTGACGTCTATATCTAACATGTTGACTGTCCACTTTTCGTGTGCAGTCCTTAATTGGTATATATAAAATATTTTAATCTTCGGATTCTTTCTTAATATGCTAGACCACTGGTTCTAATTGATAAATATCAATTTTACCCTAATTTAATTTTATAAATATTTGTTCTCTAACCGATAAATTAACTGCTGCTAACTATTAGCTGCAGGCTAGTTTTCTCGGGTTTCATCGCGCCAAAAGTAAAAACATTTGAAATATATATTTCAAATGTAATAGGCCGGACTCCATGCACGCGATATTTTGGTGTCGAGCTGGCATTTAGTCCAGCAAATTACATTTTATATGGGACCACGCTGATGATGCTGCACTTTTCCTTGCGGAAAATAACAGCCGAAACTGAATTTAGTACATGGGTAAATATTTATTTCGTATATTTTTCACTTGTTTATTGCTTTGGTTTTGTTGAGTTTGATCTGAGAACATAAACTTTTTGTGGAGAATGGCGATTTGACGTCTATATCTAGCATGTTGACTGTCCACTTTTCGTGTGCAGTCCTTAATTGGTATACATAAATATATATATATATATTATATATATATATAATATATTATAGATATATATATATACATAAATATATATATAATATTATATTATAAATACATAAATATATATATACATAATATATATATATATATATTATATACATAAATATATATTATATATACATAAATATATATATATTATATATACATAAATATATATTATATATACATAAATATAATATAATATATATATATATATATACTATATACTTATATATAATATATATATATACATATATATATATATATATACATAAATATATATATATATATAATATATAACATAATATATATATATATAACTATATATATACATAAATAATATATATAAATACATATAGAGATATATATATATATATATACATAAATATATATATATATATATAAATAAACCTACATAATATATATATATATAATATATAATATACATAATATATAGATATATATACTACAAAAATTAGAGAATGGAGAAACATACTTAAATCAATAAAACATCAACTATCCGATGATCCCACAATACTTTTAATACACCATTACATATGAGTAACGCATTATACAACTGAGATATACAGTACTAGTAAAAAGATAAAGGATATAAGTAAAAAATTTCAAATATAATATGCAATTAAATGAAAACTGACAGCTGTTTCGGCAGTGAGGGCAGTCCTACCTCATTTAACCTCTAAGCCATAAGGCAGGTATAAATGAGGCATTAACAAGGATGCCCCACGGCTCTTCAGAGAATTAATTAAATTGTTATAATTGTGAAAAATATTATATAACCATATACATATAAATATAAAATATAAAAATGTAAAATATAAAACTTATACATCATAATGCTACACTTATATAATATAATACTCATTGGTACAATAAAGGAAGGTAACAGAACAAAATAAAACAAAATATATATCAGTGTATATATTAATATTAATAAGTACCGATATTATACTATTTGGCTAATAGTTTTTTAAAAAAACTAACACATAGGAGATGAAAAATAATAATTAAAACCATGGTTCAGTTCATAAATTCTAAAGCTATGAAAGTTAATAAAAATTACTATTAATATTAATATAATAATATATAATTAATAATAATAATAAAAAAAAAAAATAATAATAAATATAATAGATACAGTTAAGTTTGCACCAAGTCCATCCTTCAAGATCGAAATAACTATGAGTTAGAAATGCTGACCACTAGGTAAAGAAAATTTAGATTAATTCGATTGGCTATTGTTGAAATTTAAATCACAAAAAAATTATACGGTTGGTTAGTCAAGGAACGCCAATATTCACACACGCATCTACAGATCAATCGCACATACACACATAGTTATATTATATACATACACTTATACACATACATAATCACAAGCAACAACTAGCACATAGATAAACAAAAAGGGAAGCAACTATGCTACCATTTAGTCCTTCAAAATTATAACTGTGCCTCAAATAACGAAAAAGAACCACCCCATGCATTTCATAAAATATTTAATTTAGATATAAATATTTTTTAAATATCAGTATGTTACTAAGTCAGATAATTATTTCATGGGTACTTAAAATTTATAACACCGTTTGTTGCATAGTAAACATACGGTTGTTAGATTATCGTAAGTTTGTTATGATTCCAAGTACGCTAAATTATAAAATATAAAATATATATTAATTTATATATTATAAATAAATCACTTATTTACTTAATAAATTTAATGCCATAATATACCATTTAGGCATTAAAAAATAGAAGGGGAAGTACTAATGTAAACGCTTATGAGAACATCACAGAAATTTTTAAAAATTTATATTATAAATACTTAAGATAAAATGTGATAATAAATAAGAAGGAAAATACGAAGGAATCAATACGGTTATACACATATTATAAGTACAAACGCAGTATATATGTATTCATATATTATTAAAATTAAATAAAATAAATGATAGATATGTAGTATAAAACTACCCTAGTATAAGTAAATAAGTAAAAAATAAATAGATAACAAATTAGATTACTTGATATGTATGTAAACATCTACACTTAAAGAGGCAAATAAATAAATATTAGAAGACTAAATGCAGAGATTGATAACATTAACAATAAAATAAATAAAAAATAAATAAAGTGAATATATATGTTATATTGTTTGAAAGTCAATATGTATGGAAGGATAATTTAAAGTACAGATCCAGAGGACTATAGATAACTAAATATATAAGGCTGGTAATATTTATAAAGCCAAATGTATGTAATGAGAAAATGAAAAAATGAAAGAGGTTTATTAGTAAATAGCATAAGATACAAATTAGGTGAGTACAAAGAAGACCAAATATACAATAAAAACCTTCCAAATAAACATACAAAAAACCTATATATTATAAGTGTCAATTGTTATCATCATCCAAACCCAAAATCAACGAATGAGTTAATTTCACATTATCGGCTATATTCCTATCACTAGTACTAGTATTGGTAGTAGTAGTATGATCTATTACATTTATATTATCTCTGACAGGTACGGTGCACTCATTATTAGTAAGGGGGTTGTTCACATTCGTTCCAAGAAAGTTTCTGTTCCTATTATTATTAAAGAGGGGCAAATTTCCTGGTCTAAATTCAATTTTCTATCCTTATAGAAGTGATCCAGTTTCCTGTTATTAAAAGAGGAGATATGGTGGCTAGATTTGAGTAATGCTATATCCCACTCTAACAGTACTGCTGTTAATTAAAGGACTAAATTTATTCTTATCCTTACCAAAATGCCTAAAATAACATTATGCAAAGCTCTCACTATGTTTTGTTTTAATCTGCATTGCATATGGGATAATCAACCATAGTGTATCCTTATCAGAATTAGGATTGCCTATAGAATTATTGTTATTTGTAAAAATCCTATTCCTAGACCAATCCATAGGATTACTATTCTTACCACTGTCATTGTTATATCTATCTATATCAATATTCCCATGGTTATTGCGCAAGTAAACTTTACCATTATCATGTCTACCATAAGTTTTAATTTGTATATTATTATTAATATTACTACTATTACCCGTATGCTCAGATCTATTTGAGCTACCGTTCACCTTCCGAGGTTAACATCACTTCTACATTTATATAGGTGTTATCATATATTCTATTTTTACTATTCTTATGTATATTTTTTTTATCCTAAATCTATGGTGTTGTTCCTGATAGTTCTACTCCATTAGGAGGGTTCCCTTAGGTAACCATATCTTACTTTTGTATCCTGCCTTAAGCAATGCTGCATTGTATCTATCACAATGCTTGTTAAAAATTTCCTCGTTAGAGGATAAACTAGAAATTCTCTGACTAATGCTACGCACTAGTGCATTTTTAATTTGAGGGGGGTGATTACTTGAACGGTTAATATATATTAGGTTAGAATTAGGTTAATATAGGGTTCATGTAAACCATTAGTAATGTTACAATAACATCTAAATAATTAGCAGAGTAATTTCACTTTCAATGATAATGGATAGGCCGAAACTTTTAAAAAATTATTTATTCTTTTTTTCAGAAGATCTAATCTCCTATTTGATGTATTCTTAACACAAAATAAGCGTCATCCCTGTATAATCCACCTTTTAATTCAGGGAATTCCCTACTAAAGTTTCTCTAATAGATACATCCCAACTAGATCAGTCACCTCCGCCGAGTCCGGCGATCCCATTGTGATATCGAACAAGTTGGGTGTGTCCTTTCTAGCCCAAAGTTTATTATCAAACTCTATTAAAGTTTTCCTGGCTGTTAGTATAAACCTTAATCTCCCCCATACTTAATTTAGTGTATTTCTAGCAAAAATTAAGGACTTATTTAATATATAGGGTTAATGAAGTGTAATAATTCTGTATATCAAATTGGATAAATTTATTTCTATATAGCTAAAGTTGTTACTGTCACAGACCTTAATGGCAGAAAACCAATCCAAAGCACCCTGAGTATTCTTCCAAAGGTTTAGTTTGATTTTATTGCGGATGGTGGGTAGATATTTGTCTAGAATGAGTTTGCTTAGTCTGCCTAAGTCAGATTTAGTGGGGCAAATTAATCTGACCTGTGTGTTTCCAAGAAAATTCTCTTTATGATCCTTTAGTGTAATTCTCGGTCTAGATGGGGTGTAGGGTTCCGTTTTTTCTTCTAGGTAGTAGTCAAATATGATTCTCTGATCTCCAGGTTCAGTTTTCTAAGTGTACTAGAAGGTACTACTTTGTATTTCTTGGTTTTTTTCTTTGTGTAGAAGATCATGATATGCAGGAATGTCAATATTATAGATGTTGCGGTTTTGTCAGAATGTGTTAGAATGCCGCTCTTACCTTTGAGAGTTCTAATTAAATCTTCAATTCCCTTTGGTGCGGGTTATATCTTAAAGGATGATTTCTAAATTTTATGTTTTTTATAGTCTCCCATAGTTCTTGTTCAAAATTGTCTAGATGTATATTTGGTGGAGGAGACTTCCTAGATTTAAATGTAGTGCCTGTTAGTTTTAATATTTCTTCATAGGTACTTCCAATTCCATTACGGATCGTTTCCCCAGTGGGTTGTTGGTTTATTTTTTTATTATAGTTCTCATGGTGGAAAATCCTCCATCTGATCCTGTGGATGAATTCATTAATTCTATAAATTAGTTCTTTAGTGTAATGGTCTTTGGTAGGGATAGGTACATCCTTCATTGATGAATTGATCAGTATTTTCTCCATTCTTCTAGCAGTAATGATCAAAGGAACAAATATACTACACTAGGGTGTATTCACATGCACTATTAATATTTAAATCAATAAATGGATGCTTCTATACACCACTATGAGCAATCAGGTTCCTCAAAAGATAAATTTAGATTATAAAATGAGATAGGGGTTGAAAATTCAACCCACCATGGGATAATATATATCCAATATACTGCCAGATAGGTACCCAACAAGATTAATACATAGATGTTAAAAATTGTCAAACAATCAGTTCATATATATATATATATACATAAATATATACATAAATATATATATATATATATACATAAATATATACATAAATATATATATATATATATATACAAAATATATACATATATATATATATATATATATATATATATATATACATAAATATATACACACATATATATATATATATATATATACATAAATATATACATATATATATATTACATAAATATATACATATATATATAATATATACATAAATATATACATATATATATATATATATAAATATATATATACATAAATATATACATATATATATATTATATATATATATACATAAATATATACATATATATATATATAAATATATATATATACATAAATATATACATATATATATATATACATAAATATATACATATATATATATATATATATATGTATATATATATATACATAAATATATACATATAATATTATATATATATACATAAATATATACATATATATTATATATATACATAAATATACATATATATATATATATACATAAATATATACATATAATATATATATATACATAAATATATACATATATATATATATATATATATACATAAATATATATATATATATTATATATATATGTATATACATAAATATATACATATATATATATATATATATATACACATAAATATATACATATATATATATATATCTATACATATATACATATATATATACATATATAATATATATATACATATATATACATATATATATATATTATATAATATATATACATAATATATATATATATACTATATATATACATATATCTATATATATATATATTATATATACATATATATATTATATATATATATTATATAATATATATACATAATATATATATATATAGATATATATATATATATATATATAATGATATAGTTTTTACCATTAATATTAAGAAATGAAAGCCAAATTATGAATTTTATCACTTTTACAACATTCGAAATTATTTCAACGAAAAGGTTCGTGAAGAACAAAGGATTAGGAAAGTAATTTTTCTTAGTAAATCTATTATTCTATCAACTTCATAATTAAAATGTCAGTCTCTGATCCCGGTATGTGATCTGCACTGCTACTTTCTCCTGTTGTACTTGAACTTAGCGAAATCGTTCTTAGAACCAGACTTCGTCGCTTAACAGGAGAATGGTAGCAAGTTTAGAATGGACCAGCTGCTTGAATCACTGCCACATATCACCGAATAAATTTTAAAGTACATGAAAAATATTATAATGAAATGAAATAACACATTTACACAATAGAAGTGAACAAGGAAAATTAGCAATATTAAAGTTACATACACACACACGCACACACATACGCAGACTCACACATAATATTAGGGGAAGTAGAGTGGAAGAAGGTTTGGAAAAGTGAAATTTTACTTGTGAAATTTTAATTTCTTTGTTAACATGTTTAATATGCAAGGAACTTGCTTCCATTTTCCCGTTTTCTTTTTTTTCTTAGTATATTTCTCATATTCATAGGCAACTCTACGATTTACTGAAAGCATTAATCGTTGCAGTTCAAGTCGGTCTCCGTCTTTTTCCAAAATGTGGGCTAATGACTGAATAAACCACGATCCAATAGTAGAATTTTCCCAGGAGTAAAATCCAGGGATAGTGGAATAAGCCAGAAGCACGTCTGCCCAAAGTGGTAGTTTTTCACTGTTTTGTATTCCTTTTCCTGGACAATCTGGTTTATCTTCAGGAAAAAGAGCGGCTTGTACGAAGAATAGTTTTGGCTTTCCCATTAAACTTTGACACCTATCAGGAAGTAGCATTTGCATTAAGCTGCCTAGTTTTACTTTGCCATCAGTACCATGAATCACGTTATCGTCACCACCGTGAGTCAATATAACACAAACGAAGCAGTTATAGTTCTCATAGTTCATTTTGGATAGATGCTCAAACTTCTCCTCCATCTCTTTCACAGACAAATTCTTGTGGTCACTCACATCAAAATGCAATGATTCCAATGCCTTTTTAATTGCTGATGCATCTCTGTCGGATCCTTGTCTTTCGTGTATTTTATCATTTTCGAAGTTTTGATTGTTAATTATTAAAGCATAATTTTTACCACCATCCATTTTGTATGTGTTATTCGAATCGATAGTTATACTGCGATGTGTCTCGTCATCATTCGAAATGTTTATATCGCTTGTTAGCTTCTCAATAGGTGAACTTGCTTCATTACTTATGTAGTCTGGGTAGTCCATAGTTGATCGGGATATGTACGAAGGTGCAGAAATGAATCAAGGAAATAACGAAGCGTGGATTGTTATGAAAGTTGAATTTCACAGCAGTTAAGGAAAGGGAAACGACGATATATTAGCGCCGTTCTCGTCATTGTCCAGCACAGGAATAAAAGTGAAATTGAAATAACTATAAATATCAAGATGGTGTGAATAACGTAAAGGATTATTCAATAGATATCAATAAAAATAGGTTTAAAATAGACATTCCACTAAAATTGTATGCGATACAACAGTCGTTAATCAACGCAAGACTACGTTTCAGTTCAATTTTACATGCTATCTGAATATATACGGAAGATATATTATGCTTTATTAACAACCGGTTATTATTGGCTACCAACGAATCAATGTTAAGCTTACTACGTTTAGCTCAGTAAATGGGGTAAGCAAGTTTTCTATGCAGCTTAATGCACACAGGTCACCCATTAGCGCTACTAGTAACATGTAACTCAATACAACCTGTCACATGGTCGGATCGTCGGCGACTAAACCGACAACCCTATGGGACGAAATATGAGACACGTCAAAGGGAGGAGAAACTACAGTGTAGTCAACGGCCAATTCAACAATGTGTGATTGTGATCGTGTGTGAATGTGTGTGTGTGTGTGTGTGTGTGTGTGTTGTGTTTTATATATTGTATAACACTTTATATTTTTATGTGCTTCTACATCCCTGAATTTATTTTATTCTGTTATCTCTATTTTATCTTCATCTTTCTATCTGTAATTGGGGTACACCCCACATGGCGTAACATCCATGCCCTGCATTGCTGAAATGGAGTTCTTCAGCTTCGCTGCTGTGTTTTTGGATATTTTTGCTTACTACTTGTGATTATTTTCACCACTCTGTTCTATTTTATTTTTGTTTACTTGCCTGTTGCATTTTATTTTTTGTATTTGAAAGTATGGCTGCAGCTAAATCATATAGCCTCTGCAATTTGATGGATACAATTAAAACTGAGGAGCATGCGGCAGCCTACTTCGCAGAGAAGGCTACTATACCATCGGTTAAAAAGTGTAAAAATGGACACTTGATGAAAAAATATGTAGTCCGAGGGATCCTTTACTGGCGGTACTCTCGAAAGGCTGCAACGAGACTGTATCCGCCAGAAAAGGTACATGGCTGGAAGGTAGCACACTTCTGCAGACTGTCATATTTTTTTTGTACTCTTGGTTCAAGGAACTGACTACTGTCCGTTATTGTGTAGAAGAACTGCGAATGAGCCACACTACAGCTATGTCCAAGAAGTATGTGCACAGGACATACTCATCACCCAGCTCAAAAAGGTGATCCTGGAAAGATTGTCGAAATAAACGAGACAGTTTTCTCAAGGAGAAAGTATAATCGCGGAAAGGTACTACCTCACCAATGGGTTTTCGGAGGAGTGTGTCGCGAGACCAGATAAATTTTCCTTTATGCAGTACCATGTTGGAATCGCAACACACCAGAAGAATGCATCCGCCTTTCGATTCTCCCGGGAACCACGATATTTAGCGACCTATGGAAAGCCTACTCACACATTCCAGAGATTGAGAGGTATAGTTTTCGACATAGAACGGTGAACCACAGCGTCGAGTTTGTTAACTCCAAAGCTGGAACACACACGCAACAAGTGGAGAGCACTTGGGTGTGTGGGAAATGGGTTAACAAGCGACGGTGTGGTACACAGTTCTATTATTTACTCCTACCTCTGCGAATTTGTGCGGCGCAGAAGATACGAAAAGTGCGATCTTTTCAAAAATTATTACAATGCATTGCAAGATTTTCAAATCTTGATTAAATGCATTCGTGTATGTATGTTTTTTTTATGTATCTTTTCCTATTTATTTTCTGGCGTTTGCCTGATTTTTTTCTTCTTTTTCATTTGCTTATTGCCAATTATTACACCAGCCACTTTTGTTTTTTCTATACTTCTCTGCTTGCACTGTGTACTGCCATGAAATCTTACAGTGCACTTCAAAGTGTAATATCCTGCATTAAAATTCATTTAATCTCTGCTTGTATCTTTCCATGTATCCCCGTTTTTGGATGTGTTATACTTACCTGGTTATTTTCTTATAATGTACCTCTTCCCGAACTGTGTATCTATTGCCATGAAATCTTACAGCACATTTCAAAGTGTAATATCTTGCATTGAAATTGATTTAATCTTTATCCGTTTGTATTGTTTTTCCTTTTGTTTACATTGTGTACATGCCACGTTATGGATTAGGTTAGGGTTAGAATTAGGGTTAGATAGCATGCTAAAGTGTAAATAGCCACGTATACTGTATGCTAAAGAGGCATTAATTGAAACGGATTACCTATCAGAAATTTAGTCATAAAATGGTTAGCAACGTCAACACACTTCCCTTCACACTTCTCTGTTTCTGAGGGCAATAAAATAAAATACTAGATAAGTAAGTACTGAGTCAATAGACCTGACTAATTGTGTCCTACTATAAAATTTCTTGCTTTGTGCCTTTGTTAGAAATTGTAATTAGTACTATTATTTAGTGCGAGCAAAAGAAAAAATGGTGTTCAGAGAACATCTGCTGGCTTTCCCAAACTGTTAATGTGAATGCAGAGAAATTTTTTTTTTTTTTTGCAACTTTTGTAAATTAATGTCTGAAGAAAAATATATTCCTTGTAGAGGTTGCCATTCTGGAGAGAAATGATTGAATAAAATATTTAGCATAAGGTTTGAGCTGTGAGATATGCTAAAGAGGATGATGTGGGCTCAGTTTGATATAGTATACAGCTTATTAATTCACAGAAATAGAAGAGGCTGTTTTTTTTTAGTTTTTTTTCTGTTTTATTTGAACAATTTGGCTGGACCAAGGGGCTGTATCCTTGGCTTTTGCATTCCTTCTGAGATGAAAGGCTTTGCCTAATATCTTTGCAGGCTACTCAAAACTGGTAAGATTGACACAGTTGATCTTGAATAATATATTGGTAACTGCAGAAGAAAAAACATGGGCAAGGGAATTTCATAAGGCTAACAATCTGGTGAAAAAAGATTTAATGCTTGGTTTGCAGGTGAAATACAAACTATGTGAGCTTCGAACCTCTCGTCGCTAGATGCTGTAACGTGGTTTGTATCCAATATAGTAGTAGCACCACTATTGGGATAATGGCATACGATACACGGTACCAGTGTGATACAATAACAAGATAATGCAGTACCAATAACAACGTAACAATCTATTTCTTTATTACCTGTAAGGCTATACAAATAAAGCTTGTCGACGAATACAAAACATAACGACAATACAAAACGAGACATAACATAAATTCGGGGAACTAAAAGTTTACAAAAAGAAGATGAAAGGATGAAAAATAAAAGAAACGAATGATAGCATGAAAGAATGAAAATGAGGCATAATGCCCACTCGACCCCTGAAGTCAAGTGGTTACATTGATACATTATTTTTAACAGTCTTTTCTCTTTTTCCTTTTTACAATTAAAAGTTCACATTAATAGAAGATTTTACAGATTTTCCTCTTTTTAATAAAATATATCCTCATACTCCACCAAAGACGGCGGGGCGTCACGCAACCATATTACTTGTATTTCTTTTATAGCTTCTCAAAATGTATCCAGAACTCTCTCGTACCTGTCTTCATGTACCAAAGTACCTCTGTCACTTGCGTTATATTCCTCTTTGGGCAGGTTCACTCTCACCACTCCTTTCCATTTTGTTATACTTTTCTCCGCCTCTACACATTTTTATAGACTATCAGTACACCTTCATAATTGCATTCTTCCTCATTTGTTGCTACTGCCACCACTTGCACACTTTTAGGTTTAAAATGGTCATTACCCTTTTGTGACTTCTTAGTTTCTGTTGACTTTTCCCTTGGCTTTCCGAATAAAACGCATTTCTAGGCATGTTCCTGACCAACTCTCCCCAAAGCAGAGAGAAAGCACCGCCAGCAAAACCGCTGCAAAGTAGCACAAAAACAATTCAAAAACTGTTAAAAACACTGACACAAAATAACAACTGTAAAATTAACTTACAAACTGCCACAAAAATTAACGCCGTCCGACTCGACTATGATTTCTTTATTTGGCACTACGGCCACAACACAGAGGGGGACACTACAAGGACAGACGCAACACTACAGTGGGGACATAAAACGAATGAGAATGAGAGGATATATAAAAATGAAATGGCTGCATGGGCCCCACTTCCATGCAGTACCATTTGAACGTTTATATAAACCATTTACAATCGTTCTTATTGTTTTTTCTTAATCCCATTTTTTTCTGCTTTTTTTTTAAATGAAACAATTTTACTTTTCTTTTTTCATTTTTTCAACAAAACAATTTTTGTTTCTTTTTTAATACCTCATGAAAGGTTCTAAATCTTTTAGGTCCACTACTGGTGGCAATTCGTCGAACTCCACCAAAACTACTGGCGGGTCAATCCCGCTCGCACACATATCTTTTAATCTGTTGTAAGTGTCCTTGTCAACCATGATGGCATTAGCATTCTCTGAATACACATCCGTGGGTAACTTCACTCTTATGTTAAGTTTAAATTTAAAAACTTTCTTTTCAGTTTCTTTGCTTTTCGCATACGTCACAAAATTCCATCGATTTTTTCTTCTTCTTTGTTTTCTCTTTTCCTGCTCCACTCTGAACAGTCTCTCCATTTCACCCTCGTACAGTTGCACTCCTGAAGCCCTTTCCTCCACTGGAATAACCGGTGTCTTCACCATTGTCTCCTCCCTTATGTAACTCCTCCTCGAATACTTTTTCAATTTCCTTTTCACTTTCTTTGTCCACCACCATTTTGTCTTCCTTCCTTCTGGTCACAACCTTCATTTCCACCTCTTCTTTCTTCGTTTTCTGCTCCTCTGGCGAAGGGCTCACTCTCTCAATTCTCTTCCTTTTCTTAACCATCTTGAATTCCACCTCCGTTGTTTTCTCCTTTATCTCGAACTGTACCACCTGGACCGTACTCTCCTGTCTCTCCATCTGCTCTATCTGTTGTTCTCTCTGGGGGCACCTGGCCTTTTTCACCTGAATGTAAAACATATAGGCGGCTTGTCCTCCTCCACCACTCTCATTATTAAGTCATCGGGCAGCACGATCTCTTCAACAATCCGGTTTAGGCCTTCCTCTGTTGCTTGGACGGTTAGCTCAATCCCATATCCCTAGCAGTTAACACTTTGGGTCCTTGTGACCTTCAGTATCTTGGCCTCCTCATTCATGTCATACATTATGGCTGTCATCTGCCATGTTTCTTTCAGTTCTGGGGGCACTTTGCCAACTCGCACTCTGGCCACACGTTTACCAGAGTACGATGGCAAAGTACCCATTCCTCCGACCTTATTGCCTCCGTGAAGTGCTTAATTGCTTCCTCTTCTGATGCAAAACGCACCTCCACAGTAGCGTACTTTCCCCCTCTTGTTATGAACGTGATTAGTCTTTTAACACTCTTTCAACACTCTTCAATAGCCTCAATTGACGCTATTTCTATCTTCCTTGTTTCTATCTTCATCGTCTTAAATATCACCGTCCTTTTCGTTATATTGGCTGTTAGTTCCAGAGGCGGCGTTAATTTAAGTGTATCTCCATCTCTTTCCAGCAACTTCTCGCATTCCTTAATTTTTCGTGGTTCCACCTTTATTTCACGTACCTCCAGCGTTTCCGCATCTATCCCTTTTCCAGTTGCAACCTCATAACTGTGGCCACCTGCTAGCGCTTTCTCCATTTTTCCACAATCGGGAAAAAAACCAATTCAAAATAACACTAAAAACAATTTGAACAGTAACAGTCAATCAAACAAATATTTAACACTATGACTTACGTCTAAAAAAACCACTAAAACCGGATGTGAATCCGACTTTGCTATGAAATAACACGAAATTCTACGAACCATATATGCTCTTTCGGTTTAGTCCATTCCTCATAAGAGGGTATCCTGACTCTCATCACAACACTGGAATTCTTTTTTACTCTAGGTACAAGGCACGAAATTTTGGGGGAGGAGGCCAGTCGATTAGATCGACACCACTACGCAACTAGTACTCAATTTATCGACCCCGAAAGGATAAAAGGCAAAGTCGACCTCGGCGGAATTTGAACTAAGAATGTAAAGATAGACGAAATACCTATTTTTTACTACCCACAAGGGACTGAACACAAGGTCAGACAAACGGATTAAGTCGATTATATCGACCCCAGTGTGTAACTGGTACTTATTTAATCGACCCCGAAAGGATGAAAGGCAAAGTCGACCTCGCTGGAATTTGAACTCAGAACGTAGCGGCTAAGCATTTCGCCCGGAGTGCTAACGTTTCTGCCAGCTCGCCGCCTTTCATCACTATATTAAGAATAAAGTTATCATTTTGATTTTCGCTATTCCTTGTGTACACGGGGATTTATTATCATTTGAGAGATACCAGCAGAGACCAACAAACCATTTCTGGTCTCTCTGCTGTCCTTACACACTCTGCAGTTCTCCTCCTTTACACACCTTGGTTTACTGAGTATCCTCTGCATTTACATTTACCGTATACAAAGTACACATCTCTGGTGCTGGTACAATGTCAGAGAGCACCCACTTCATGTTCCATCAAGAACAAACTGTTTGACATGGAGCTGGCTAGCAGGGAGCTGTCCAAACTACAATTGTCTCTTGTGGCATGGTTTCTATGACTAGATGCCCTCCCTAATGCCAGCTAATGCCAACTGTGAATTAATAAGCTGTATACTATATCAAACTGAGCCCACATCATCATCTTTAACATGTCTCACAGCTCAAACCTTATACTGAATATTTCATCCATTCGCAGAAAATGATTTCAAATTTTAGTACAAGACCAGGAAATGGATAAATCAGTTATGTCAACCCCAGTGTTCAACTGGTACTTATTTATCAACCCCAAAAGGGATGAAAGGCAAAGTCGATGTCGGAGGAATTTGAACTCAGAACGTAAGGACGGACGAAATGCCACTAAGCATTTTTCCTGGCATGCTAGCGATTCTTTTCTACTCTAGGCACAAGGCCCGAAATTGTTGGGGGGGGGGGGTGCAGTCGATTAGATCGACCCCAGTATGCAACTAGTACATAATTTATCGACCCGAAAGGATGAAAGGCGAAGTCGAGCTAGGCGGAATTTGAACTCAGAACATAAGTTAGGACGGACGAAATATCAATTTCTTTATTGCCCACCGGTGGCCAAACATAGAAATGGACAGAATAACTGATGGGATCAGTAATGCGATATGATTTTACATATAATATGACTTCAAAAATTTAAATAAAATATTTAAAAAATCGAATGAAATTAAAAATACAGAGATAATACAAATGAAGCTATGATAAAGCCACGCTCCGACCCCACAAGCTCCGATCTATCACTGGTACCTTTTTTTATTCTTTTTTTTTTTTCGTCTTATTCACACGGTTCCTTGCACACACAGCACTCGTGCGACATGCTTCCATCTTTTTTTGAATACACTCACCGACAGGCATCTCCTCTCCAATCACACCATCTTTTTCAAGTGAAAAGTGAAAAACAATTTTAACTCGTGTCCGGAGATAAAGTTACCCGTCTTAATCCCTTTTATCCTTGTCTTCCACACTGCCTCTTTCGCTATTGCAACAACAGTGAGAAAACAATTATTACCTTTATTTGTTAAAAATTCCGGTGGGTCAACTTTATAATTGACCCAGTCGACAGCTGTACTCTTCCTTCGCCGGACAACAAGTGTTCAGCATAAACCCACATTTCAGATATCTGAAATGTACAATACCGTGAGGGACGGTTTCCCTATCCACCCCCACATCTTGGATAGGTCGGAGAGTGAGGTTTTCCATGTCTTGCGTGTTTATCCCAAATGGGTAAGGCGCCCCTGTAACATTGCCAGGTCAAGGACATTTGGAAATTGTCCAACGTTCTCAACCCGAATGTACAGTGGAACAAGCTGTCGAGTTAAATATACCCGAGATCTAGAGTCCCCGCTAGGCCATCGTCACATTCAGACTCTATCAACCCGCTTTATAAAAAACGTTTAGAACCCCCACCGCTGGCATTGCCCTAGGGCCGGAATAGCAAGAGGGCCTTACGGCACTCTTTATGCCACTCACTCGACCTCGGTCTACGAGAACACCAGGCTTCCTGTTCGCAAAAACTGTTGAACTCGGGGAACATTTGTCTGACTAGCGGAGACCACACCCTTTCACCATCCAGGAGGATCCAGAGATGCCTCAACCTCTACGCATGCCTGTGCATCATTAACCAAGGCATCCCTAAACCTCCCTTTAACGGCTTCTGACAACAGATAGTGCGTTTCACAAGTGGCAACTTGCCCTTCCACAAAAAGCGAAAGAGCTACCTCTCCAACCTGATCACCCACGAATCCGGACAGGGCACGACGGTCAGGCTGTAAATAATGACCGGTGTGATAAACACATTGGCCACCTCCGCCCTACCTTGCAGGGATAGCCACCGCCAAGACCAGGTCTTGACTATTGCAGCCACCCGGCTGAGCATTTTTGAAGTCCAATATGTATTCTCTGTGACGGTAGCTTGCAGGAGGTTAATATTATCTTCCCCGTTTGCCAGGACTGCAGCCATCAAGCACACAGGCTTTACTCCGGGTGGAATTCTTGGTATTCTATCAAACCTTGGATGTTCTGATTCCCGTGGAAATTGGGATTAATATTGTATCTAATGATTTTACAGTGTTGTGCCGTTTCTGCGTTCTTGAACCTCACCACGATGGTTCCAAACTTCTTCCTTCTGGCTAGATATGTAATTTCCTGCTAGATGGGTTTTAAACATTTTGCAATTTTTTGCTCACATATCTTATCAATTTTTCGAGCTTTTAAGCAGAATGTCTTAAAAATAATAATTTTCCTTTTTTCCTCCGTTAATCCTTCTTCTGGTATTTCCACTTTTACCGCTCCATCTCGTTCTGTCATCATTCCCTTGTATTTTAATATATTTTTTGCCAGTTGACAGCTGTCGCGTTCCACTACCAGCTGCTAACGCAAAACTTTTTCTTTCTTCATTTTGTATGGTTTTGCTTCTATATTTCTTTTGGTATCCGTAACTTTTGGTCATGCAGGGAATTCACTTTCCGAAACATCAGAAATGTTATCACAAATTAAACTTTCTATCTTCCTTGCTTCCCGCTCGGTCGATGAATTCTCACCCGTCGAAGAAAACACTTTTCGGCATCTTGCCGGCAATTAATGTTTTCTCCCACAGGGGAAAACCACAGATAGCTTTCAAAAGAAAACTATAATACAATTTTTAAACAATAAGTCCAACAATAGGCACAACAAGAGATATAACAATTAACAAAAACTTACTTTACAAACACAATCCAACAATAAATTTTCAATAACAGACAGACGAAATACCTATTTCTTTACTACTCACAAGGGGCTAAACACAGAGAGGGCAAACAAGGACAGACAAACGGATTAAGTCGATTATATCGACCCCAGTGCGTGACTGGTACTTATTTAATCGACCCCGAAAGGATGTAAGGCAAAGTCGACCTCGCCGGAATTTGAACTCAGAACGTAGCGGCAGACGAAATACCGGTAAGCACTTCGCCCGACGTGCTAACGATTCTGCCAGCTCGCCGCCTTTCCGACTCACAGATTATATAATCCGTGGAAATGGCAAAAAAGCTCGCTTTGCAACCATGATGTTTCGTGTTGAATCCCACAGCGTGGCACCTTGGTAGGAGGAAGTAACAATGCTGTGAATGTCTTTAGGGTCTCTGACAAAGGCGAGAAGGAAAGAAGATTCATAACACGAAGGAGGAGATTTATGTTATCTTTCACTTGTCGTCGGATAGCGGCTCTGCTGGAGCACCATCTCCACCCCGCAGTTGAAAGTTCAAGTCTGGTATTTATTCAACCAGTCACGCTTGCCGAATCGCTATGTTACGGGGATGCAAACAGGTTAACACCGGTTGTCAAGTGGCGGCGGAGACAAATGCAAACACAAACACATACATATACACGTGGTGCACATATGCACACACACATAGAGGCACGCAAACAAATATCTATTATTATTATTATTATTATTATTATTATTATTATTATTATTATTATTGTTATTATGTTTTTTCCTTCATTCTTCAAATTTTCTTCCGTTTCTCGCCGAGTGTTTTCCATACACCTAGGGCAGAGAAGGGCATTGTATGCATTCCAAGATTACACACGCAAATTCACAGGTAAAATATGTATCTAAAAAAATTAATAAATAAATAAATTCATGGATGGATGTTATTTTCACAGCGATAGTGCTCTTCCCAGTACATGAGCCGTTCCAGTTAATACGATTTTTTGCACTTCCTGTAGGGATGGTAAGCCTGGAATCATTTTCAAATAGGTTTCAGTACTTTTTTTTTATCATTCCTAGAGATCCTACAATCATTGGTACTGTAGTCGCCTTGAGATGCCACATTTTTTTCAATTTCTATTAGCAGGTCTTTAAATTTACTAATCTGGTCAAATTCTTTCGCCGCTATATTGTGATCGCAAGGGATACTCATGTCAATTAATAAACACATCCTTTTTGTCTGATCTTTTATAATAATATCCGGTTTATTAGCTTTTATAGTTTTGTCGGTCTGTACGGGGAATTCCCATAGAATCGACACATTTTCTCCCTCAGTCACAGCTTCAGGATGATGTTTATACCATTTGTCAGCGGTTTTGATTTTATAATGCCGACATATTGTCCAATGTAAATACTGGCCGACTCTGTCATGTCTTGCTTTATATTCTGCAGGTGCTAAGACTCTACACCCTGAGATTAGGTGGTCTATTGTTTCAATCTCATCGTTACAGAATCGGCATTTTGGGTTATCTCCATTTTTATCACATTGGCTTGGTAGTTCCGGGTTAATAAGCTTTGGTCTTGCGCAGCTAATATGAAACCTTCACTCTCTGCTTTTAGCCCTGAGCTTCGTAACCATTGGTGTGACTGTTTCTGGTCGACATCAGCTTGTTTGTTACGGGCCACATACTTGCCATGGAGAGGTTTCTGTTCCTATCTGCTAGCTAAATTTTCATGTGCTTTTGTCTTTGCAATTAATTTTATTTTCTTTGCAGCTTCAGGTGGCGTATTTCCTTCAGCCTGCTCAATCTGGCGGGTATCTAAGAGATCAGCAGCCAAATTCTTTGCTCTCTTTGAGAATTGAGTGAAGTCTTTTCAGTCTTTCATGTTTTTCAACAAGTTTTAGCATCCAATCGTTGGTTGCTTCAAGGTATTTGGCCAGTCCGATGGTGGTGGTTTTGTATGTAAGTTCAAGCTGGGTCAAACCTCGACCACCCTGAGCTCTGGGAAGGTAAAGGCGATCCACGTCTGCCTTTGGATGGTGCATCTTATTACAAATCAGTAGCTTGCGGATTTTTCTGTCAATTTTCATTATTTCACTAGTATTCCAGTTAAGCACCTTGAAGCTGTAAAGAACAACTGGTACTGCTAAGGAATTTATGGCTAACACCTTATTATACCTTATTATATGCATTCAGCTCAGACTTCAGGACTGCTCGAACTCTTCTATAACATTCCTTCCTAACCTTCTCTCTCATGCTTGCATGCTGGATACCAGAGCCTTCCTAGGTATTTATAGGTTTGTTCCTGCTCAAGTTCCTTTATTACTATTTCGACATCTAATTCGATTGAACTAGACTTAACCAATTTCCTTTTTTTAAAAGTGGCTTCGGCACACTTTTCAAGGCCAAGCTCCATCCCGATATAATCACTGAATCCTTTCACGGTATGTAATAATCCTTCAAGTACTTCATCATCTTTGCCATATAGCTTTAAGTCATCCATATAAAATAGATGGCTTATTTCCTGTTGTCAATTTTGTAGCCATATCCTGTTCTATTCAGTTCACTTGAGAGTGGTATTAGTGCTATGCAGAAATTAGTGGTGAAAGTGAGTCACTTGGAAATTCCACAGTTATGCTAATGTTGTTTTAGTGCAATACTCCATTAGAATGATATAATTGGAGCTTCGTGTTCCATAGAGACATGTTATACTTTAAAAAATCTGAGATCACAGGAGAAATTTTGAAAATGTCCAGCGATTTCAGAATCCACGAATGCGGTATGCTGTCAAAGACTTTTTATATAATCAATCCATGAAGAGCTGAGATTTCTGCGCTTGTTATGGCAGTTCTCAAGGATCATGCGATTAATTAGGAGCTGATCTTTGCATCCGTATGAGCCTCGTCTGCATCCTTTTTGTTCAGTGGGGAAGAGGTTATTCTCTTCCATAAACGTATATGTTTTCTCTACTAGAATGGATGTCAAAATCTTATAGGTAGTAGATAAACATGTTACAGGCCAGTAGTTTTTTGATTCTTTCGTTTTGTTATTTTTGGGGAGGAGGTAAGTAATACCATTTGCCATCTAATGGGGCGTTTTTTTCGGGTCTTTCATAATACTATTAAATAGTATTACTAACATTTTGTGTGCGGACGAGAGTGATGAGAGCCAGAAATTTGGTACTCTATCAATACCAGGGGATTTCCACTTATGAGCCTTCGTTGGTGCCCTCCTTAGGTCGGCGATTGAGATGTCTTTCCATACCTGTTCTTGTAGATTTTTGTAGGCATCTTGGGTGCGTTTGATCCACTCTGCATTTTCATTGTATGGTTTCTCATTACTCCAGATCCCCTTCCAAAAGTTTTCAACTTTTTCCATTAGGGGTGGATTTTCAATGGTTATTTTTTCTTTCCCTATTTCCCTGTAAAATGATTTGACATTGGATTTGAACATATTTTGTTTGTAGAATTTGATTCTTTTCTCAAATCTGCGTATTCTCTGAGCTTTTGCTTGAACATTTTGTTTAAGTGTTTCTTTCGCTGACATTAGTTCTTCTCTTGTTGAGTGTCCATATTTTCTCACAATCTTCCTACCTTTTGTTGATCTTACATCATTTCCAGAGATTAGCTCAGTTAATATTGATATCTCCCTTCGCAATGATTCAATTTCAGTTTCAATTTACTCCTCCAGTTTGATTTTCTTTTCGAATTTGGTATTGTTGGCTTTTTGGGTGTGTTAAACAGCGTCTTTCGATTACCTTAGCGAGAGTAAATAAATAATTTAATTAATTTATTAAGATCGGGCTTTAGTTGGTGTATGATTTCTTGTTGTAACGCAGTTGCCAATTTTTATTTGTGTTTTATGTGGTGTGTATTTGAGAGTTTATGAGTGGTTCCCTATCATTCATAGTTGTATGGCCTACAACTGCAAGCTCATTCAGAACTTCTTGCTTCATTTCTGTGTTGTTCAACAAACATGTGGTCTTCAAATTCTGTTTCGACATCATTTTCCGGGCTGTTTTTTCTAGGGTCATTATATTTTCCTTTTTCTTCAGGATCTTGAGTCGTTTCGACAGATGGTCGCTTTTCAGTCAATGCTTGTGGCCCAACATTCCTCTCCTCAGCTTCGTTATTTCTTTCCTGACTTACATTTAGGTCATTCTCTACCACTTTTTTAATAGAAGTTAATTCTGCATCCATCTGAGAGTCTGGTATTTCTGAAGATACTCTTCTAACATTGCTAATCTGTTTTCATCCAGGTTTGGTCTGCTAGCTAAATTCCGGCTCCTCAAAATTCTGTAGGAGTTTGCGGTGTGTTTCTTGGGTGGCCTACTTAATGCAAAGTAATAAGCATATATACTTCTTTATATTCTTCCTGGTTCCATTTAGTTTTTTTTACTTTTTTGATTTTCTGGTCGTTGTGGTGGTGAACTCTGGGTGCTTAATTTGGGACAAATCCCGTTTAAGTGACCTTCCAGATTCGTATTCGGGGAAGATATTCTGCCATTTGAAAAATTTTCGCCATCAGGCTGGCAGCCTCCTGACGGGCGCGCTTCCTGTATAACCATTGGACAAGCGATTAGGTGTACTGTTAGAAATTTTCGCTTCAAGTAAAGTTAAATTATTAAGTTTTCATTTAAAAAAAAGATAAATAAATAAAAAATTACCACTAATCTTCTTACAGGGTCCTCATTTATCATCATCATCATCATCATCATGATTATTATTATTATTATTATTATTATTATTATTATTATTATTATTATTATTATTATAGTCAGTTTTATTTTTATAGCTGGCTTTCACTTCACTACCGAGCGCAGCTCTGTGTGCCTTGGGTATGTGCTGTGGTTGTGTGTGTGATGCTCTGATGGTTACTGTATTGAAAATGTTTGCATAGGATGTGGGCAGTGCTAGTAGTGCAATTTTCTGTATGTTATATGGTTTGTAAGTCCTGGTGTTTTTGTTATGTATTTGTCTGAATATTTCTTTATCATGCCTAATGCACCTACTATGATAGGAATTGTTTCTGTTTTTAGATTCCACATTCTGGTTACCTCTATTCCAGGTCTTTGTATTTTGAAAGTTTCTCCATTTTTTTAGAGACACGTTGTCATCTGCTGGTATTGATACATCAATTAGAAAGCATTTTTTTCTTCATTATCTCTGACAACTATATCTGGTCTGTTGGCCTTAATTCTCTATCTGTGTGTATTGGCAATATCTCAGAGTATGGTTGCTTTCTCGTTTTCTGTGACCTTTTCTGGTTTGTGCCTATACCATCTTTTTTCTGTTGTTATTCCATAATGTTGGCATAGTTTCCAGTGTATGTAGGTCCCAACTCTGTCGTGTCTGTGAATATATTCCTTCTTAGCCAGCACTGGGCAGCCAGAGATAATATGATTTATTGTTTCTTGTCCATCTCCACATATTCTGCAGTTACTTGTTATATTTCTTTTCATTATGTGTTTTTGGTAATTTCTGGCAGGGAGGCTTTGGTATTGTGCTGCAATTAAGAATCCCTCTGTCTCTGCTTTGAGTCCTGAGCTTCTCAACCATTGCTGGGATTTCTCTTTGTCTATTTCTTTTGCATTTATTATAGTCCAGTATTTGCCATCGTTTTATCATGGTCCATTGCTGTTCTATTTTTAGTTTGGATTTCATTTGTTTTGTAGCTCTTCTTCTTCTTCTTCCTCTTCTTCTTCTTCTTCTTCTTCTTCTTCTTCTTCTTCTTCTTCTCTTCTTCTTCTTCTTTGTTAGGTGGTATGATTTTTTGTTTGTATTTGTCAGCTTCCTTAAATACTGAGAACAGTTTTTTGTTTTGCTCGTGTTTTGCCGCTATTTGTATCAGTTTTCCTTCCTTCTGAAGTAGATATTTTTACAGTCCTATGGTTATTATTTTATAATAGTTTTCCAGCTGTATAAGGCCTCTACCAATTCTATACGTTGTATATATAGCCTCTCTATGTCAGATTTTGGGTGATGCATCCTAGATCCTGTCATTATTTTCTTGTTTTCCTACCTATTTTGGTTAGTTCATTTAGTGTCCAGTTAAGGATATTGTAGCTGTAACTTATAACTGGGACAGCTAAAGTGTTAATACCTATTATCTTGTTCTTAGCATTGAGCTCTGGTTTTAGTATTGATCTAACACGTCTATAATATTCTTTTTTTTATTTTCTCTTTCATTTGTGTGTGTTGTGTCTTATCTAGTTCATGGATTCCTAAGTGTTTGTAAGTTTGGCTTTGGTCTAATTCTCTTATTTCATTGGCTTTATCTAGTGTGATGTTGCTACTCTTAACTAGTTTTCCTCTTTTCAGGGTTACTTTGGCGCATTTCTCTAATCCAAATTTCATATCTATTTCTTTGGTAAATCCACGAACTGTCTTTAATAGTGTTTCCAGCTGTTTGTCATTTGCAGCGTACATTTTTAGGTCATCCATATATAAAAGGTGGCTGATCGTTTTGCCGTAACATTTGTATCCGCATCTAGTTCTATCTAGCATATCCGATAGAGGTGACAGTGCCAAGCAGAAAAGGAGTGGAGAGAGCGTGTCTCCCTGGAATATTCCTCTTCTAATGGGGATGGCTTTGGTTTTCACGAGTCCCTCTTTTGTTTGGAGCTGTAGCACTGTCTGCCGTTTATTCATAGAGTGTCTTATGTATTTTATAATTGTTGGTGCTACCTTGTTAATGGCTAATGTTTCGAGGATCCACGTGTGGGGAATGCTATCAAACGCCTTTCGGTAGTTGATCCAGGCCATACTGAGGCCTTTCTTCTTTCTGCGGCTGTCTTCAGTTATGGTTTTATTGATCATTAGTTGATCCTTACAGCCATATGAGTCCTTGCAGCATCCTTTCTGCTCTTCTGGAAACAGTTTGTTTTCGTCCAGGTGCTTGTTCAATCTTTGCGATATTACTGCAGTAAAGGCTTTGTACATTGTAGGGAGACAGGTTATAGGTCTGTAGTTTTGTGGTTTTGTTGTTTCATTGGATTGGGAATTAAGATGGTTTTCCTTTCGTGAGCCATTCAGGCATTGTCTCTATTATTATTATATTTATATTATTATTATTATTATATTATTATTATTATTATTAATATTATTATTATTATTATTATTATTTTATTATTATTATTATTATTATTATTTTTATTTTTATTATTATTATTTTATTATACTATTATTAAGTTAAGGAGGCAATAACGAATCACCAAAGGTTTCAGGTAGTGCCTTCTCCTGTGACTCAAAGAGACAATACTCTCCTTAGAATGCGAGCTGTATCCAACAATGCTGTCTTCTGGATCACTTCGAGCCTAACAACAGCTCCAATATTATTATTAATATTGTTATTATTAATATTATTATTATTATTATTATCGATTATGTTGTTGTTATTGAGTAAGAGAGTAGCGGGTGCCATTAAAATGACGCTGAGGATCAAGTATACGAAGCCTAGTATACCCATCATGGCAATCTTTTCATGCTCCCCCACCAATCTAACAAATGATCAGAGATGCACATATGGCCGGGCGCTAAGGGATATACTCAGCTAGTTATGGTCAAACAACTGACAAGCAAATCTTTATTGGAGACAGCGAAGCATTTGTGATTTGTACTTGGGTGTTGTTAAGTATCGTGGAAAGAGATCCTGTAAGACATTTGACAACAGGTTGCTGTCCACTCTTATAGAATTAACCGGAGCAAGTGAAATCGAGAAGTGGAATGGAGATGATAGATAGATTGATTGATTAATTGACTAATTGATAGATAGATAGATTAGAGAGATAAATAGATAGATAGACAGACAGACAGACAGAGAGATAGTTAGATAGATAGATAGATAGATAGATAGATAGATAGATAGATAGATAGATAGATAGATAGATAGATTAGAGAGATAAATAGATAGATAGACAGACAGACAGATAGATAGTTAGATAGATAGATAGATAGATAGATAGATAGATAGATAGATAGATAGATAGATAGATAGATAGACAGATAGATAGATAGATAGATAGATAGATAGATAGATAGATAGATAGATAGATAGATAGATAGATAGATAGATAGATAGATAGATAGATTAGAGAGATAAATAGATAGATATGTTTCTTTATTAGCCACACATGGCTGCACAAAGACAGGACAAATTACAAGATAGAGCTTTTCTTTTGGGGGTAAAAAAGGGGGTTTGGTTTTCGATCAAAAGGGATCGTAAAAGAAAAGAAAGAGGACAAAAAAAGGGGGGATCAAAAAAAATTAAAATTAAAAAATTAAAAAAGGGGGGAAGGGGAAGGAAAAAATTGATCAATAGGGATCGTTATCACAGAAATGTCAGTATGAAGTGTAAAGGGGATGACAGGTGAGGTTTACCCGTGGAAAGAAAAGCCTACGGAAAAGACCACGGTCAATGAAGTCACATGTTAAATTTCTTTTTTTTTTGCAAGTAAGCAACTCTCTGTATTAATTTTTATGGTTCATAGAATCATAGTCAAGGTGGCTTCGTCATTCATACGTGCCATCCTTGCTACATTCACCATCTTTTTTAAAACATTCACTAGACAAAACTTGCCTCTCTACTCTCACTTTCCTCTTCAAGTGATACTAGAAGAAGTTGATGAGAGATTGACCAGGGAGGAAAGTGTTTGTCTCTAATCCTTTCAGGCGCGTCCACCAGATACATTCTTTCGCCATAGCCACAAGTATGATAAAAATAGCTCTTCCTTCCCGTTTGAAGGAAGGAGGCGTGACGATATTAACGATAGACTCGGCTGATAAACCGACACGTCCCACACGTGACAGCAGTCGTTCGACATAAGCCCACAGGTCGGAGATTGTTGGACACTGCACGATTGCGTGCAGAGCGGTTTCGTCGCTCTGCCCGCATCTCAGGCAGGTCGGCCCCGTGTTTCTCGAGCCATGCCTATAGAGCTTATCCCGAACGGGTAGCGTTTCTCGGTAGCACCGCCAGGCCAGGGATCTCTGGAAGTTGTGCATAGGTCCCGGCCCGAAAGTCGTTTCAAACAGGCGGGTCAGGTATTCCTCGTCGACGCCCAGGTTCGCCCCAAGATTGTCGTCGTACCTCCCCTCCACTAATCCCCTATAGAATGCTTTGGTTGTGTTGAAGTCACCCAAGGTCGACCCGGGACGGCAGAGTTGCTTGAGAGCAACGCGACACTCGCGGTGCCATTCGCCCTTCCTCGGCCTCTTTTTGATCCACGACTGCAGTTCGGTCATGGAGACGAGCTGCTGGAAAGCGTGCCTCACAAACGGCGACCACACCTGTTCACCGTCGTCTACATAGAGCCGGAGATATCGCAGTCTCAGCGCGTGTCTGCGCATCATCAACAACGGCATGCCCAGCCCTCCTTTTAACGGGTGTTGACAGCAAATGGATCGCCTGACCATCGGGACGCATCCTTTCCACAAGAAGCGGAAGAGAATGTGTTCTAGTTTGGTGACGGTAGGGTCGGGACAAGGTACGACGGTCAGGCGGTAGTAGATGATGGACGCGATATACGTGTTCACCACCTCCGCCCGACCTTTTAGGGACAGTTTCCTCTCGGCCCACTGCCGGGCGAGAGTGACCACCCTACTCGTTATCTCGTTCCAGTTCTTCTCCATTTGGAGGTCCGGACCGAACCAGACCCCGAGCAACTCAACCGGGCCGTCCGTCCGTCCAGCGTCCCACGACGGATGTACTGGTAGACGGCATGGGCTTGCTTCTCCAGGTGCCGAGCCGCAAGCCCACTGACTTTTCTCGGTTGATTTTTGCTCCTGTCACCGCTTCGTAGTCTTTCAGTGTCTCGCCGACCAGCTCGATGTGCTCGTGGCTTGACACTATGACGGTGACGTCGTCCGCGTATGCAGACACGCTCGTCCCGCATCCCAATTCTCGCGGGATGCCCCTCAGAGTCGCCAGCTTCCACAGTAGTGGCTCAAGAGTCAATACGTATAGAAGCGCCGAGAGGGGGCATCCCTGACGGACCGAACGTGCAATGTCGAAAGGTCTCGATAGATGTCCATTTACGCGAATTACCGAACGGATGCCTCTGTACAAGGCAGCTATCCAGCCGCGGAAGACGGGACCGAAACCAGCCGCTCTCAGGACTGCCTCCAAGTATCGATGGTCTACCTTATCGAAGGCTTTCGATTGATCCAAGTTGATCAGGGCCCAACCCATGCCAGGTTCCTTAACTACTCTGTCTATGATGTAGCGCATCAGATGGAGGTTGTCATGGATGCTCCGGCTCGGCACGGCGCACGTTTGTGCGTTGTCGACCAGTTTCTCGATGACAAGCGCCAACCTCTTGGCTAACACCTTTGTCAAAATTTTCAGGTCTGCATTGAGCAGAGTGATTGGTCTAAACTTTAGACTCTAAAGTTATCTATAATGTTCCTTGTGTTTGGATCTTTCTTCAGCAGCGTTACGGCTCCTCGACTCACAAAACCGAGTATGCTCCCGTTTTGCTGCCAGTTGCAGCATACCGCTGCCAAGACGTCTCCAAACAAGTCTGGCATACAATTGTAAAACTCGTAGGGCAGACCATCCAAGCCCGGCGATTTGTCTCTCGAGCATTCTGTCATCGCGTCCCGCACATCCGCCGCCGTGATGGCACCTTCGCAGCACTCTGCCTCTCTTGCCGAGAGTCGTGGTAGGCTGTGCAGGTAGGCACTGAAGTCCACCCTGCGTTCACGCTCGCCACTCGTCCCGTACAGTCGGGCAAAGTGCCGCTGAAATGTCTCGCACATCTTGCTGGGCTCGAGCAATTCGCGCCCTTGTTCATCTACCAGAGACCGAATGGTGGCTTTGTTGCCCTACTGCGCCTCCGCCACCCGGGCCGCCCTCGCGGCTCCAACACCTTCCATCCTTAGAGCATGCATCCTAGCCCTGACAGCACACCCTTCGTGTTTGGCGTTGAAGTGTTAGTCAAGGGCCGACCTCGCCGCTAAAACGTCGGATGTGATGCCGCTTCTTATTGCCTTTTCTAACTTCTTAGCTAACTCACCCTCCGCTCTATTTCTATCTACGGCTAGTGCCTTGCTATATCTAATTGCTTCCGCTTTTACTGCTCTCTTGAGGGCGAATCACCATTTGTTGTTGACAATGGCTCCCGTTAAAGCCCTTTTTACTAATATGTTGATTCTGTCTCTGAAAACCTGTCTGGACGGGAAAGATGCGTTCAGTTTCCAGATAGATAGACAGACAGACAGATAGTTAGATAGATAGTTTTAACGAATTCGAAATATTACAAGTTAAGAATTCAGCTTCATTTTTATTGTCATTTTAAATGTCATTTTTACGCAGTAGTTTCTTTTTCTTGTAAGAATTTGATATGACAATTTCTGAAGAAGGAACCTCTTTGAACATAGATGTGAAACGAATTGATCACTAGCACATTGTTATAAGGAATCGATTTTTCAGTTCTCTCATCGATGTTTACATCCTGCACCGATAATAAGTTAGCAAAGAAATACAGTCATACGTACATACTTTACGTATGCACAATCATGAATGTTCACTCACAAACACACACACACACACTCTCACACACACACACACACACACACACACACACACACACACACACACGCACACACACAATTTATACTTATATAAAAATACATATGTACATAGGCGCAGGGTGTCTGTGTGGTAAGAAGCTATGATGCTGGGTTCAGTCCCACTGCGTGGCAACTTGGGCAAGTGTCTTCTTCAATAGCCCTCCGAAGCTAAAAGATATACGCCGTATATACACACACCACACACACATACACACACACACACACACACACACACACACACATATATATATATATATTATATATATATATATATATATAGGCAAGGAAAAATTATAAAAAGGCAGAATGCTAAATTGAAGATAAATTTTAATGAAAATGGGTGCATGGAATTAAAAAAAATTTTTTTTTCTAAATATTAACCGTAATCGGTTTTCGTCGCTATGCGACTTTTCAGGAATTTGTCTGTGAATATATTCCTTCTTAGCCAGGACTGGGCAGCTAGAGATAATATGATTTATTGTTTCTTGTCCATCTCCACATATTCTGCAGTTACTTGTAATATTTCTTTTCATTACATGTTTTTGGTAATTTCTGGTGGGGAGGCTTTTACTATTATTATTATTATGTTATTATTATTGTTATTATTATTATTATTATTTTATTATTATATTATTATTATTATTATTATTATATATGACGTAACAATCTGAAATGAAATTATAAATTGGTTTATGTAAATTCATATAGAAAACAATATAAATAAAGTGTTAAAATCTGAATGTTAATTTAGCAAACAATTAAATAAAAAAAGATAAAGCAAATGAAGCTAAAATTATAATTTTATAATTTAAGGTTTATTAACATCCTATCTTACAAAAAATTGATAATCCCAATTGAAGAGCATAAAATCCACAGAGTGGTGTCCCCTTACTCACAGGAACTGGATAACTCCTACCCCATTTCCTGTCTTGACATTTATTTAACAAACATCCTAAATTAAACACCACATGGATTTAATCACATGGATCTTAATCCTCCAAGGAAATTTTTCTAAGAACTATCTTTGAACTCGAGATGCACAAAGACTTGACAATGTATCGGTGTACATATTTTTAAATTTTTATATATGTTTATTATTTTTTTTTGCAAAAAACAATGTAATTTTCTTTTTTCCCCTCCTCAATTATAAAAAAAAATTTTTTCAACTTACAATTCCTGAAAAGTCGCATTGCGCGAAAACCGGTTAGAGCTAATATTGTTTTAAAAAAATTTTTAGAATTTTGCATACATCCATTTACATTAAAATTTACCTTCAATTTAGCATTCTGCCTTTTTATAATTTTTCCTTGCCTATCATTTCTCCACGTGCGGTCAATACAGTCCCACTATTTATTGATTTATATATATATATATATATATATATATAATATATATATATATATATATATATATATATTCTTGTATTTGTTGCAGTCACTTGACTGCGGCCATGCTAGAGCACCGTCTTTACTCGAACGAATCTACCCCAGGACTTAAACATAGCTTGCCGAATTGCTAAGTACGGGGTCTGAAACACCAACATCGGTTTTCAAGCGATGGTGGGGGGACAAACACAGATACACAATCACGCACAGCTCACATTCATATATATATATGAAGGGCTTCTTTCAGTTTCCGTCTAACAAATCCATTGACGAGGCTTTTCTCGGCCCGAGGCTATAGTACAAGACACCTGCCTAAGGTGCCACGCAGTGGGACTGAACCCGGAATCATGTAGTTGGTAAGCAAGCTACTTTATTTCATAAAATTTGTCATCATAGACAGTACAAAGTGTGTGTAGCTTTGCGGGCTGGACAAACACATTAATGAATGAAAATGAAATAGAATGAATAAATGAGAGACGAAACCCAACACCCGCCGATTGGATTTTTCTCGAAAACATATTTTCTTTTTTTAAAAATCAATATGAGGTTTCAAACCTCTTACAAGAAGGAGGCACTAAAACTTCTTACTTAACATGTTTTTTTTAAAAAAAACAGACAATTGATGTTATAAACCACTACAAATAATACAATAAGATGAGGTTTCAAACCCTATAACGAGGGTCTTTCACCTCCTACTCTTCGATATATCCATCTATATATTCATCATTATCTTCAATGCCGCTTGAGTTTCTGTATCCCGCATGTTCCCATACCTCACTCTTGTAGGACATGTAAGTCATGTAAGGGCCACCCGGCCATATGCGACACTCCTCCCCAAATCCTTTAAGCCTTTCCCACAAGGGAAACTTTATGACCTCCACTGCTATCTGCGGAGGCCATTCGGGATCCTGTGTGAAGGGTATATCTACTGTCTCTTTATGTTCTTCTGCTATTTTTTCCACCTCCCCGCCCTTGTAGGAAAAGATAATTAATTGATCATCTTTAAGGGTGGGGGTGGTTTCTTCCACCGTGGGTGGCACAACTTCGGGACATGCAGACGGCACATCATCTCCCCGCTGAGATGACGCGTTCTTGTTCCTTCTTTTTTTTTTCTTCCTGACTTCGGGAGAGTGGAGCTCTTCCGCTTTGTCCTGAGACACTCCCCCGCCTTCCGAAGCCTTAGGTTCCTCCGGCGGGCAACTATTGTTGTCCGCCTTCTTCCTTTTTAATCCTTTTTGAGTTGAGGAGGCTGAAGCCTCCTCGACCACATCCACCTCTCCCTTTGACCGGGTAGAGGAGGTGTCATCTAGTGACTGTTCCAGGACCTTACCATGGTCCTGGGGGCAGTTCCTTTTAATGTGGCCTGGCTGCAGGCATGAGTGACACTTGGGGGGACGTCCCTCAAGTATCACCGGATACCTGCTGCCAGCCATTTTCAAGAAATCTGGAAAAACCAGATCTGTTGCAGCCAATGGGGTCCACGGGGTCAAAATCGCTTTTGACCCTTCCCAATCGATCGCCGGTAATACCCATACCCAGGCTCGTATTAAATTTTCTCCCACAATATGACGGTAGGAATTGAATTTCCTTGCCTTCTAAAGGCTGACTCGCAAACTGGCGAGCCTTTTCCCCGTTGTCAAACAGCAACCATACGGTTGCATGTTTGACACCACGGGATATATATTTTAAAGAGGATAAATATTCTTTAAGTTCATTTTTTATGACTTGTTTTGAGAAGACGGTGATGGAATTAAGAACTTTAGAATATCTAAGTACCATCGTCTTGTCCTCCATATCTTTTAACCACTGCTTAGGCGGGTTAATTTCCCACTCTACGACAGGTTTTCTTTTTAAGTTCCTTCTCTGCCATGTCAAAAAACAGTTCAAAAGTAGTTCAAAAGACAGTCTGCCGAAAAATTAAACCGAATAAAAATAAAACAAAATAAAAGAGATGGGGAGGAAACTGAAATTAAAATAAAGAAAAAAATGAACCAAAATTTAGAAAGAAAGAAAAAACAGAAGAAGGAAAAAGTAAAAGAAAAACCTCACAAATAACACGGACAGGGAATCTTTTGTATAATACTCCAAAAAGGTAATCCAAATGCTTATTTTTATTTTTCTGGCGAGATACGCCCACTAGAATTTACAAAATGAATTTTCAAGCAAAAATTCTCAATTCACCGTTACGGTGATGAGAACCCAGTATTTTGCTCGCTATAGCGAGACATAAATGACAATTTTTCTATTTGTTCATTTTTTTTTTTCTATTCACGGAACCGAAACTCACATCTTCTCACTGTAACAGTCCAGACCAACTAGTGTTGCATTCTGGTTAACTAGAAGTAAGCAAGCTACTTACCACACAGTCACTCCTGTGCCTGTATAAATGTATATTTAAGTGTGTGTGAGTGTGTGTAGGTGACAGTGTTTGTCCCCCACACCCGCCATCGATTGACAACGGATGTTGGTGTGTTTACATCCCTGAAATGTAACGGTTTGGCAAAAGAGACCTATAGAATAAGTACTACACTTACAAAGAATAAGTCCTGGGGTCGATTTCTTCGACTTTTGGTTGTGCTCCAGCATGGCCGCAGTCAAATGACTGAAACAAGTAAGCAAATAAGTGAATATACGTAAATGTCTATCTAGCAAAATGAGTCTTCAACTCGCATTGGTGGACAGAATTTATTTGTGAATTAAAGCTACCATTAGTTCCATGTTAAGAAAAATAGGAAAATACCTCAATGTTTTAACAATTTTTCAAGCCGACCACATTGTGGATTCTGCTGTCGTGGGTGACAGATGAGGGTCTGCAATTCCTTGCTTAGTAACCTGCACAGATATATTTGCTTATAATGACAAACTTCTTGTACTGCGCTTTATCTTACCCCGTTCATCAAATCAATGTTGTCTACACATGCTCAAGGTGTGCGACACGTCAACTGTCGAAGCGACCGCAGAGCAAAGTAAAATGAAACTTTTATTCAAGAACATAGTCGTAGGCAGGCATGGCTGTGTGGTAAGAAGCTTGCTTCCCAACTACATGATTCTGGATTCAGTCCCACTGCAAAGCACGTTTCACAGCTGTCTTCTACTATAGCCTCGGGCCGACCAATGTCTTGTAAGTGGATTTGGTACACGACAACTGAGAAAAGCCCGTTTTATGCAGATATAACACAACAAACATAGCAGATTTCCTGACGTAGATCCAGTGGCACCGTGAGCAATTATCCTCTACGATAGCCCTAGGCCGACAAGAGCCTTGTGATTGAATCTGGCAAACGGAAACTGAAAGAACCCCGTCGTGTATGTGTACCCGTGTTTGTGTTTGTGTGTGTTCCCCAAATGTCGATTTGGGGTCGATTTGTTCGTCTAAACTTGTCAAGGCGGTGCTCCAGCATGGCTGAAGTCTAATGACTGAAACAAGTAAAAAAAATAAACGATATGAAGTAAAGGTATAATCTTAGATTTTCGAATAGCATTTGAATGGGATTTAATAGGTGAAACCATCTAGAAGAGAGGTTCTCAAACATTTTGAACCACTGCTCACCTCATAGCCACATAATACCCTCAGCGCCCCCACCCCTATTTTTATGCTTAAATAAATATTCTATACTTTACTGATGTATATATATACTATGACCCATTTGATATTTAATATAATAAATAATTTGTATACAATACTATAATAAATATTATAATAAATTCATAGCGTCCCCCAGTTCACGGCCTTCCTCCCAACGCCCCCTTCTTCTGTAGCACCTCCTTAGGCACAAGCACCCACCTGGACCATCTTAATGCCCACCGGGGGCAGTAGCGCCCACTTTTAGAACCTATGATCTAGAATCTCTTGCAGACAACCTTCATATTTTTTCATGATATATATATATATATATATATATATATATATATATATATATATAGCAGCCAAATAGGTTTTCACTACTACTTCTAGAAAAATAAGTCTCCACAAACAAACAGAATTTGTAACCCGTATATGGTAAAGAGAAAGAAGATAATGAAATCACAGCGTACTTGGACGGGTTACAAATTCTGTTTGTTTGTGGAGACTTATTTTTCTAGTAGTAGTAGTGGAAACCTATTTGGCTGCTATTTCTAATATTTTCGGTATGTGGTTTAAGCAACTTCTTGCAATTAACCCTTTATTATAATTAAATATACATATATATATATTGTTCAGCTTTCTGTTTAAAATCTTTACCTGGCCCACGATGCTTTTGAAAGGGTCCATTCTGTCTGAAATATTGGTTTGAAATTTTCGCAAAAGGCCAGCGTTTTCGTGGGTTGGTGGTGGTGGTGGTGGTAGTGGTGGAGAAGTCGATTAAACTTATCCCAGGACGTAACGACGAACGAAATGCCGCCAAGCATTTTGTCCGGAGTGCTACCGATTCTGTCAGTTAGCTTCCTTCTCTGCCTGAAATATTGATGCCAGGATTCCAGTCCATAGACGATTTCGCCTCTTCCTGTCACCAATCACGGAGTCCATGAAAATTATGGATGCGGCTAGTTTTTCTTTCAGTACGTCTCACCTTCCATGTCTTCCAAATACATTCGTTCGTTATCACGGTAAACACCAGCTCACACAGCACTTACTCCTCTACCATGTATAATTATCTGTATCTACGGCTCTCCACAACGCTGCTACAATGCTAACCTAAGAAAATTGATTTTGTTGCGATCCAACTTAGTTATTTGCCGCTGTATGTTCGCTTGGCATTCTCAAAATAGCTGTCAAATATTCTCAAAACCACAATTAGATATCTTATAGGAATGATATATTAGATGATAGCATTTTCTCCGTGACCAGAAATCATGAGAAGGAGTGTCACGCACAGAAATGGCTATGTAAATCGATCGGCCTTTCTTTCCTGGTTGCAGTCCAACCCCGTTGTTTAGACTTTGAGTTCTTACCACAGTGACTCAGGAAGCTAAACGGCTGCGGCGAACAGCAAGCTGAAAGTTTTACAATGCAGTGGCCTTCTCCTAGGCGAATTGCTGTACAGGGCTAGAGTTCCACTTACCTTGGAGTTGCCGGGCGGGTGTCAAAGAGGGTACCAGACCGCCTGCAGACTCCACTTCCTGATTTGGTGTCGAAGCAGACTTTCTTAGCGTCTTCATTTCCCAAGGCACTCACAAAGTAGCGAAGTTTTGTGCTTGGATTTTCTTCCCTTATATTCTGATTAACCCAAAGATGGGATCCTGTCAGATGCTATTACAATGCGTCAGAGATCTAGGAGGGTGAAGAGGTGGATCCACACCCATCGAAATACTGGAATTACTAAGCCAGGGAACCCACTACCTGAGGCAGGTGAAATTCATACTCAGACAAAATATATCAGACAATGTCGTCCTATATACATTGGCCAATATACAGGGGCTCAACAAAATAAGGGAAACACCTTAAAATTTCAAACAAATTTATTTTAATATGGGGTAGGGCCTCGTTTGGCAGTAATTACAGCTTGAATTCTATGAGGTATGGACTCGTACGAAGTTTGAATTTTTTCCAAAGGAATTTTTGTCCATTCTTCAGCTAAAACTGTCTCCAGTTCTTGTAGTGATGATGATGGAAGATATCGAATCCTTACATGTTTCTCTAAACTGCACCATAAATGTTCAAAAATATTGAGATCTGGGGACTGTGGTGACCAAATAAGATGTTCAACTTCATTAGAATGTTCCTCGTGCCATTCAGTAACAAAGTTAGCTTTGTCAATTGGTGCATTATCATCCTGAAAGACTGCATTTCTCTTCGGAAACAGTTCCCCAACCATAGGATGAATTTGATTAGATAAGATGCTTAAATAGTCTTGACTATTAATTCTGCCATAAAGGGAAACTATTGGGCTGCCGGATTTCCAATATATAGACACCCCACCCCAGATCATATGAGTTGAAAGAAGGCAGTCTGAGTCAAATGATTCTTTTGGCCGTCTCCATACGTATACTCAGCTGGTGGTCGGAAACAAGGTAAAGGATGACTCATCCGAGAAAATAACATTCTTCCACTGCTCTAAGGACCAATTCTGTAGGTTTTTATTCTACTCTAAACGCTTTGCAACGTTTGTTTTTGAAAGTAGGGGTTTTCTGATTGTAGCCCTCCCGTGAAATCCGGCTTTGTACAAATCCCGGCGAACGGTTTTTGTGGAAACTGGGTTCTCGAGGTGGTCACTAAGCTCCGCTGCAAGTTTGGGAGCTGTACATTTGTGATCCTTTCTAACAATTCGCGTAAGAGTCCGGCGGTCCCTATCTGAAAGTTTTGGTTTTCTTCTGGAGTTTTGTTTCAATGAGGTGTTTTTTACCTCTTTCTCAAAGGCTGTCTTTACTTTCGAGACAGTAATTCTTGATACAACAAACATTTCGTCTGTTTTCGTTACGCTAGTGCCTGCCATGCGAGGACCAACAATTTGACCTCTTTGAAAGTCCGATAGATCTGTCATTTTAGTGAGTTTTAATTACCTTTTTCTGGTGATATCTGAAGAGAAACAACAATTTTAGCAAAACATGTTAAGCAATGCTAATAATAAATCAAAAATAAAACATAAAAATAAACAAGCTTTTGACGGTTTTATAGATATTTGAAAATTATTATGCTATGATGTTTGATGTTTCCATTATTTTGTCCAGCCCCTGTATACGCACACCACACATATACACATACACACACACATACACACACACACATATACGCACTATAGTTTTGTTTTTCATGCTTACGATGCTAGTGTAAAGAAATGAGAGAACTTTTAATCCTCGGTCTTCTATTCATCCAGCTACCTCCTCTTCCTTCCGTTCCTTGTTATTCCGAAGCCTTGCATTCTGAGTTCGAATCCCACCAAGGTTAACTTTGTCTTTCTTCCTTCTAAGGGTGATAAATAAAGTACAGTGATGCCTCACAGTACGAGTTTAATTCGTTCCATGACCGGGATTGCCTTACGATTTACTTCTGTTACAAATCAATTTCCCCCATAGAAATTAACTAAAATATAATTAATCTGTTCTGGCACCCCTAAAGCCCACTCAAAAATAATTTTTCATGGGTTTTGAAACAGAAAATGTATGGTTACAAGTAACGTGACAATTATAAAAAAGAGTATACAAAAGAACTATGTAAACTGGTTTTATTAACTGAATTACCTTAAAGCTGCGGATATCCGCTCTTACTTCAAGGCAAAAATTCGCACGAGTCTCGGCTCGTGCAACAAAATTACTAAATTACTCGTGCAATTGGGCACTCGTACTGTGAGTTTCTACTGTTCCAGTATAGTGTGTTGAGCTTATGAAAATCTTGAAGTGTCAGACGGTTTAGCTTCGCCTTCCGACTTTTTCTTAAAGATGAGAAAAAAAAAATCAAATTATGAGTGGTCTTGACTAAAGCATCTTTCATCATAGGCATGCCTGTTCAGGATTAACCCTGAGCTAAACAATAAAAACCAGCGATTCACCCCATCGTAGACAAGTAGAAAACACATACAGTGAAATAATTGGTTTAAACATAGGTACAAGGCCGGAAATTGTAAGGGATTATGTCGATTATATCTACCCGGATACTTGATTTATTTTTTTTTACTTTATTTAACGACCTCGAAAGGGTGGAGGGCATGATCAGCCTCGATGAGATTTGAACTCAGTGCGTAAAGAGCCGAAACAAGCACTGTGAAGTTGTTTGTCTGGCGCTCTAACGACTCTGCCAATTCTCTATCTTTGTACACACTGAAATAACCCTTTCTTATTTTGATACAAGGCCAGTAATATTGAGGGATGGAGAAATCGATCTCATCGACCGAGTGTTTGACCGGTACTTACACGCATAAGGACAAAAAGTAAAGTCGACCTCGGCGTAAAGACGGACGAAATACCACTAAGAATTTTGCCCGGCGTGTCAACGATTCTACCAGCTCGTCACCGCCACATACAGAAATAATAGCAGCAACAAGCACAGTGTGTGCAGCGATGTTTGACACAAAACATGGAGAAACTGATTAGACTGGGAGAAAACAACATACACAGGTACAGGTACAGCATCGATTTTTACGGACCTTTATTTCTAAAGACTTTCCACATTACTGGTTGTTCTGTGCAAGGGGTGGTCATCTCTAAATTAAACAAATATAAATTTACTTAACTGTGCCTTTAGTTAAAGTATAATTGGCATAAGTTTATTAATACCAGACACTAGTTTGTGTATGGTACCAGTAAACTAGTCCAGTGGCTGCGGGAAATTGAAGTTCCTTCTCGTAAATAAGTGCGGACTACAAGAGGTTCTGGATCATCAGGATTCGAAAGGTCGGTGTTGGACCTATGCTGCACTACGTATCATAAAGTACTGCATTTCGGAGAGTGAAGTGTGATCCTCAACTTGGCTGAGGTATGGTATGTCTGAGATACTCAACCTATAGACTGAACCTGTTTGTTCGCTCGACAACTATACGAGCAAATGAAGGAGTTTCTACGTCTTACTTGCTCGATATTTTAGAAATAACAGTCTTCAAATATACAACCGTTTAACACACACACACTCACACACACTACATATTGGATAATGTACTTAGAAATTCATTATGCCTGAATAAATGACAGGATAGTCACGGCTGGAAAACATTCTATGAGGGCCGAGAACAGACAACAATAATAACCACTTTATATGTATCGAAGCAACGGCGGCTAATTTACATGGTCTTTTCGGTGTCTGAGAGATACCAATCTAATCTCTCAAATTACGCCCTGCTATCTCATATAACATAGTCCAATACGGAAGCTTGTGCTCCTCTATGCGTCATAGCCCAGATAAATTCCATCTTGTTTAACCTATAAACTTATACGTTTACAAATCAAACTTTATAAACCTACGCATTAAATTCAGAGGTATCATGCATCTGGAAAATATATATGTGGGTCTCGTTTCGTCGTTGTCTCGTCTCTTGATAAGTAGGTCTGCCCTAGGGCTACATAACAATGACATAGAAATACATAGTGCAGCAGTGTTTCTCATAATTCAGAATATCGTGAGAGCTGAAAAGATGGCAAATTGCTATATTTAGTACAAATCATGCATTGGCTCAACGTGTTTGTATGGAAAAGGCTTTAACAAATAAGGAAACGAAATAGAGACGCCACACAATTTAAGACATAATATACGACTTACTTTGACAGTAATCGCCTAGAATTGTCGTAGAATATGCGAATGTATGGCTGTGTGGTTAAGAAGCTCGCTTTGTAGCCATCTGGTTTTTTAGTTCAATCCCACTGTGTGGCACGTTGGGAAAATATATTCTGTTATAACCTTCAGCCAACAAATAAAGGATTATACAAGAGTCCCCCGATAGTAAATCAAAATTCCATAAACACTATCTGTAATTCTGTATTGACTCGAATGGAAACAATGTGTCGCTCAAGAAGGACTTCAGTTTCAACAATTTTCATGATGTTTCATATTTAGATGCTTTTATTAAATTCAATCAGTTGTTAAACATAAATAAATCTTGGAATTAAATGGTTTTGATTTACCGTAAGGTAACATTTGGCCAACCCTGTACATTGTGAGAGAATTTGGTCGATGGAAACTCTGTAGAGACGCGTCGTATTCGTGTGTGTGTGTGTCTGTGTGTGTATTCATGTGCGGATGTGTGGTTGTGTGTTTGCCATCCCATCGTTTGACAGCTAGTGTTGATTCGCTTACGCCTTCGTAACTTAGCTATGTATAGCTTTACCTGCTTCGAAGTCCAGCTTTAAAAATGAATTATTTCATGTCTCTCGAAGTTTCTAAATCTTTATGGCGTAAATAAAATATGTGTGTGTGTGATAGGTTTTAGGCTTCTACATTCACCCACAATGCATCGCTCAACCCGGGGCTATAGAAGAAGACAATTGTCCAAATTTGCGCACTGTGGGGCTGAACCTGAAACTCAGTAATCACAAAGCGCGCTTCTTAGCCTCATACCCACAATTACGCTTATTAAGTTAAGAAAATTTGATTAATTACATTTGTATTCAAGTCTCTTATCTTTTACTTGTTTCAGTCATTTGACTGTGGCCATGCTGGGGCACAGTCTTGAATTCTTTTAGTCGAATGAATCAACTAAAAAATTAATTTTCAAGTCTTGTACTTATTCCATCGCTCGGATCTTTTCCCTTTCAACAGCAGCTCGATTAATTCATTTTCTTTAACTAAACACTTTGAAACTTCGTTTACTGGTAGAATGTGTCATATAGAGCATCTTTTACTCTTAGCGTTGTTGAGAAAAGTTTCTATTTACGAAGTTACTTCGTGTTAAAGTTGTCTTATTTCGGCAATTTCAAAAATACGTATGTGCCTTTGTGTTTCAAAGTAATTATTCCGTGGAGTGTGTGTATGTTGTGTGTTGTGTGTGTATTGTGTGTGTGTGACTTTTTACGTACCTTCCCCACTCACCACCTTGTAGTTCTCATCTCTTCTTCCTCTCCCTCTACTTTTCTCGTTAAGCTGCCTGCATCCTCCCTGCCTTTTACAATATCTCTCTTCTCCCATTCTACCTTTGCAAAACACGCATTACGATGTCAACTACTACTACATGATTCTGGATTCAGTTCCACTGTGATGGCGGGCGTGAGGGACAAACACAGACACCCACACACACTCACAAACACACAAATATACATATATACAGGCACAGGAGTGACTGTGTAGTAATTAGCTTGCTTACCAACTACGTAATTCCGGGTTCAGTCCCACTGCGTGGCACCTTAGGCAAGTGTCTTGCACTATAGCCTCGAGCCGAGCAAAGCCGTGTCAATGGATTTGCTAGACGGAAACTGAAAGAAGCCCTTCATATATATATATAAATGTGAGCTGTGTGTGATTGTGTATCTGTGTTTGTCCCCCCACCATCGCTTGAAAACCGATGTTGGTGTTTCAGACCCCGTAACTTAGCAATTCGGCAAGCTATGCTTACAAAGTTTAAGTCCTGGGGTCGATTCGTTCGAGTAAAGACGGTGCTCTAGCATGGCCGCAGTCAAATGACTGCAACAAATAAAAGCATCATAAGGTTGGGAAGCAAGCTTCTTACCACACAGCCACGCCTGCGCCTATGTATATATATATATTTTTATATAAGTATAAATCGTGTGTGTGTGTGTGTGTGTGTGTGTGTGTTTGTGAGTGAACATGCATGATTGTGCATACGTAAAGAATGTACGTATGACTGTATTTCTTTGCTAACTTATTATCGGTGCAGGATGTAAACATCGATGAGAGAACTGAAAAATCGATTCCTTATAACAATGTGCTAGTGATCAATTCGTTTCACATCTATGTTCAAAGAGGTTCCTTCTTCAGAAATTGTCATATCAAATTCTTACAAGAAAAAGAAACTACTGCGTAAAAATGACATTTAAAATGACAATAATAATGAAGCTGTATTCTTAACTTGTAATATTTCGAATTCGTTAAAACTATCAAGCTTTCTAATATGTACTAATTAGTGCTCATTTAGAAAAGAAGCAGTGGTTATATGACAAAGTGGCACTCCGTCGGTTACAATGACGAGAGCTCAAATTGATCCGATCAACGGATCAGCCTGCTCGCGATATTAACGTGCAAGTGGCTGAGCACTCTACAGATACGTGTATCCTTAACGTAGTTGTCGGGAAGATTCAGCGTGACACAAAGCGTAACAAGGCTGGCCCTTTGAAATACGGGTATATTAGAAAGAGGAAGAAAGAGAGAATGCTGGGTGAAAGAGTACAGCAGAGCTCACCACCACCACCCCCTGCCGGAGCTTCGTGGACCTTTAGGTGTTTACACTCAATAAGCACTCACAACGCGAGTCCACTGCCCTAACCACTGGGCCATTGCGCCCCCACTATGTGAAAGTAACTCTGATGGGTTTGAGGAAGGAACAGAATAAGCTAGTAAATTACGTTGTTCATTGAAGCAAATAAAAACATAAATGTGTTTATTACATACTCATATTACTGTAAGAGATATCCACCCATCTGATACAACCGCATGAGAACGGATCTCGCAAACAATGACATTGCAGTCGAGTTTAAAACGGAAATGGTTAAACAGGCGCAGGCATGACCGTGTAGTTAAGAAACTTGCTTTACAGTCCCGCGATTTCGGGTTCAGTCTTACTGTGCAGCTCCTTGGACAAGTGCCTTCTTCTATGACCTCAAACTGACCAATGCGTGAATAGCAGAACTTGCTAGACGCATACATATATCTTTTATCTTTGTTTACTTGTTTCAGTCATTACACAGCCATGCTGGAGCACAGCCTTGAATATTTGGTCGAATGAATCGACTCCAGTACTTATTTATTCTAGCCTGGTACTAATTCTGTCTGTCTCTTTTTGTGGGACCGTTGAGTTACGGTGACGCAAACACATTAACACCGGTTGTGAATCGGTGGTTGTGGGGTGACAAACACAGACACAAATGCACACACACACGAGATATACATACATATATAATAATATAAATAATATATAAATATATGCATATATACATATATACATGAAAATGGAATTTGTAGACGCAACAACACAACCCATTTTTTAGGGAGAGGATACCTCAACCAGACTCCAGACCCAATACACCAAAAATTCGGGATGAACTTACAAAACACATAGACCCCAAAATAATAAACTTATCCAAAAGAGAACTAGACGAAAATGAAATGAACCTACTACTAAAAGGCCTCAAATTTACACCTACACCCACTCCAAACCTCATAGAACTAAAAACTGATATAGACAACTTCAGCCGCCACCTCCGACTTATGGAATTCTTTGAAAACAAAGAAACAGAAGATAACTCAATCATAAGAAAAAAATCCCACTTCACCCCTTACAAGGGAAGTGACAAACACCTTGACTCAAACATAGAGACAATATCCAAATTCCCTCTCCACACACACAAATGCAAACAGAATCTCCGCAGAAGAGAAAAACAAGCCTTACAGAAACTGAAAAATGACAAGTCAATCATTATAAAAGAAGCTGACAAAGGTGGAGCAATAGTAATTATGGACACAGATTACTACAAAGAAAAGAATAACCAGACATACTATAAAGAAGAACCAACACCACCGGAGAAAGCAACAATAAAGAAAATTAGAACTTTAGTCAATGAATACCAGGACTCCTTTACAGATAAGGAGAAAGACTATCTCTGCAACTCACGAACCAAAGAAAGCAACTTTTATGGATTACCTAAAATTCATAAAAGCTCTGAAATACAGAGAGCCATAAAGGAACAGAGGAACCACTATATAAAAATACAAAGGCATGCAGACCTCACAATGAGACCAATAGTGGCAGGACCCCAGGCACCAACACAACAACTAAGCCACTTCATAGATATACTCCTCAAACCTTTATGCCCACAGATACCAAGCTACATAAGGGATGACATAGACTTCCTCACACACATTCCAAATACAGTCCCGAAAAAACACCATACTTGCAAGCTTGATGTCACAAATCTATACACAAACATTCCACACACCCTAGGTCTAGAAGCTATAAAACAATCAATAGAAAAACACAGAGAACTTATAGACGAACGCTTCAAGACAAACTTTATCACCCAAGCCATCCAACTAATACCCGAAGAAAATACATTCTCATTCAACAACAAAACATACCGACAGATAAAAGGCACGGCTATGGGTACAAAATTCGCACCCTCATATGCCAACCTGGTGATGGGCTTCCTGGAGAACAAACTATATGATGAAATAGGGAAAGTCTTCGAACACAACTTCAGAGAAGACATCAAGAAAAAGTGGAAACGCTACCTCGATGACTGCTTCATCTTTTGGAACAGATCAGAAGAAGACCTACGAACATTCCACAACATCCTCAATACACTGCACCCATCTATCAACTTCACAATAGATATTAGCCACAACGAACTTCCCTTCCTAGACATCAACATCAAAATACACAACTCCATCGTCACAACAGACATCCACTACAAAAAAAACTGACACACACCAATACTTAAATTTCCACTCCTGCCACCCATCCCACACAAAAAGAAACATCCCATATAGTATGGCAAGACGAATATGTAGCATAGTTACTGATTCACAAATACGACTAATAAGACTAGATGAACTCAAAAACTTCCTCCTAGAGCAAAAATACCCCCTTAAACTAATAGAAAATGGAATCACAAGAGCATTAAAACTAGACATCACACAACTCAGGACACCCAAAACAAAAACAAAGAAAACATTATCCCATTTATAAACACGCACAACCCTGGAGTTACCAACATCTTCCAAACCATACATTCAAACCTACCAATAGTCTTACAAAGCCCCAAAATGAAGAACATATTAAACAAATATAGCATAAAAAACAGTAGACGACAGGACAAAAACCTAAAGAAACACCTAACAAGAGCGAAATTCTCTTCAGAAACTAAAACGAAATTCTTTGCAAAAGAGTGCGGAGATGGTAGATGTGGGATCTGCAGCAACCCCACCTACAAAAACATAGAGGGAAACAGAGAGATAAGATTTAAAAGTGGTGACATATTCAAAATAAATGCAGATATGAACTGCAAGACGCAGAACGTTATATACTGCATAACCTGCCCCACGTGCAAGGAGAATTACGTAGGTGAAACTGGTAATTCTTTGTGCCAGCGAGCCATGATTCACCAGCAAAATATTCGGCAGGAAGAACTACGCAAAATACCACTAAGCACAACCTAGCTACGTGTGGAGAAGGAAAATTTAAGATATTTCCCTTCTACAAATGTCCGAAGAACGACATCTCTTTCAGGAGAAATATGGAAAAATATTTCATAGCTAAGTTCTCCCCCAAATTAAATGGCTGAAACCTTACTCATCATACATTGAAGGACAAATCTTTTGATTTACAATATAATATAGTAGAACACTTAGTGTCTGTGTGTGTATATATATATATACTATATATATATATATATATTATATATATATATATATATATATATAATATATATATATATATGTATACATTTATATATATATATATGTATGTGTATGTATAATATATATATGTATGTGTGTGGTATATGTATGTGTGTTATATATATGTATACATTTATTTATATATATATATGTAGGTGTATGTATATATATATGTATGTGTGTGTGTATATATATGTGTGTATGTATATATATTGCTTGTTATATACATTATATTATTTTTGTAATTTACTTGATCTTTACTTGCCAAGTGTCATTCTAATTCTAACCTTCCTATATGCAATTTTCAAGATGGTGTAATTTGATTGTTCATTTTGAATCGATAGAATGTTTTTTCTAATATTTCATGTATAGGCATGTATATATGTGTATATATAGTGACATGGAAGGACACATCTTTCGATTTACAATCTAATAAAGTAGAACATTTAGTATATGTCTGTATGTATATATATATGTGTGTGTGTATATATATATTGCCTGTTATATACATTATATTATTATTATTTTTATATTTTACTTCATCTGTACTCTTTAACTGTCACTTTAATTTTAACTTTCCAATGATATACAATTTTCAAGATGGTGTAATTTAGTTGTTCATTTTGAACCGATAAAAGGGTTTTTTTTTCAAATATTTCATGTATAAACGTGTAGATATGTATACAGTGGTATAAATATCAACACAAAAAAATATTTTTATTCCCCCTCCTCCCTTATTTTTCTTTTTCCCTTTTTTTTGTCTCTCTCCCCTTCTCCAAACACACAGACACACACACACACACCGCCACAAAAGGTGACAAGAATTCTTAAAAGACCCGAAAAGGCATTTGACCATCCCAACAATGATAAAAGGAAATATAATTTATGGATTACCTCCCCACCAACACACACTCAATGACATTGTGAAATGGTCAAAGCTGAAATTCTTAGGACCCCCCTTCGAGTTAATATCCTGTCCAGCTGACATTCCTCCCACCACAACCAGAGATTATAAAATGATTAAAATGCCCAGCAGAGGAACTCATTTTTATTTGAAAACCCCACTAGAATGGGAGAAAGCGCTAATGAACTAAGTGATATGATATATGTAAAAAATGTAATATATAAATATCTATAAATACAAACCATCCGATCTTCTGATTACCTCATTTCTTCTAATATATTATTGTGGGTTTAGCTTAAGGACAGTTGGCCGCGACCTACTTTGGAATATATCCATTGTCCTGTCAGATTCAGGTGGATTGATTGGTTCTGGGTAAACCTGCGACCCCTTTCGGGTGAACCAAAGTTCGTTCTAAACACCCCTTAAAGAAGGAAGAATCTAGTGACAGTGAAGAAGAGGAAGAAGAAAGTAGTGAGGAAGACAGATTAAGGAATCTGAGAGAGCTGTCGTGAGAGAGTGACAGCGACAGCGTCGATAAAGACAGGCAGATAGGGCCAAGCGGCGATAGAGAGAATATTAGCAGTGCTAGGGGAGATTGGGGGTGGTGAGAGAGCAATAGGTTTTGGCAGTCGGTATTTGGTCGTCAAGGCGAGCGGTTGGAATTAAGCAGTCGGCGGTTTTGAAGTATTGGGACAGAGAGACATATATACAGAGGAATAGGCGGCTGATAGAGAGGAACTACAATATGAGACGTTGGCTAATGTACGGTACGTGTTGTGAATTGTAACGTGAATTGTTGTATTGATATGTGAAGAAAAAGAAGGAAAGAGTTGTGGTATTTATGTTAAAGAAATGTATAAAGACATTATGTTAACGAAAGAACAGTGCTAGAGAAATGAGACAGTGAAAAGAATCGATGTATTGAAATGTGTAAGGACATTGTGTACAGTGTTGTGATTTGAACATTGTATAATGAACATTGAACTGTTAGGCCTTTAATGTCCTTTGAACTGTATATGCCTTTAATGTGTTTTGAAACAGAACTGTGTCTCCGGACGTGTACTCTTGAAATGCTGTTGTTATTGAACTTGATGTGTTGTTACCGGACGGTTATATTGTATCTGCATGTTTAAATGCTTTGATCTGTGGTATACCTGTATGATGTATTGAGTTGTCACGTGCATGTCCTCTTTTAAATGTATCTGAAATGTAATTGATGTTGTAACAATTGATTGTCATAAACTAGTGTTAAATGTAAGCCAATTGCCTTGCCTCTTTGTGTCTCTCTCGGTTGCCTCTGTGCTGCTGCTGCTGTTGTTGTTGTATCTCTCTCTCCTCTCCGAGTTTCCGTGGCAAAAATATTCGCTGCATCGAACGGGCCTGTGTGAGGGATTCCGTAACAGTTTTCGGAGGTCCCCTCGTAACAATATAATACCTGTACATCATCTCCAAACCTTCCAATATACATACATATATATACATAACTAAACATATATGTATATATACATGCGTATACATGCACAGGCCATCAAAAAAACGTTGAACACAATGAGAAACGAAAACATAAAAACTAAACATAGAAACAAACTTTTTTAACAACAAAAAAAACCAGAGAAACGAGACACACAAGACAGAACAATGCGAATAAAGCAGTAAAAACAAACGTTAAGCCAAGAGGATGGAAAAATTATGCTGAACGCTTGAAGAGACGGGCTTATGAAGAGACAGGAAAAGAATAGGGAAGGGTGGGAGCGAAAACCAGAGAGGATGAAGAACAAGAGAGAGAGAGAGAGATAGACAAAGAAGCGATAGAGAGGATGAAGAACAAGAGAAAGAGAGAGAGATAGACAAATAAGAGATAGTAAAGAAGAAGAGTGCGCATCGTAATTACTAAGATAAATATCACTTGGAAAAGTATGCGTATATATAAATATATATATATATATATATATATTTATATATATATACCCTAATTCCCTTCTGCATTTCTTGCCTCTTCCTCTTGTTTTCAAGAGCTACAAACATCTCTAATTGATTGAAGATCTGCTTAACAACATACCCAACTACCAACGGCATCTCCTTTCACAATACTGAGTTATCTCACCCCTTCCCACCTTCCTATACTCACTCCTTTTACATCTCTTCGCTCGACCGACAACAAACTCGAAGGATGTGTCAATATTTCAGATGATGGGTCGTGTTAGACACAGCCCCGACTGCTGCAAAAGAGAGTATATCCACTGACAGCTTCTCGGTGCGTTCAAAAATCACTAGTATATTCTATTACTCTTTTACTCTTTTACTTATTTCAGTCATTTGACTGCGGCCATGCTGGAGCACCGCCTGTAATCGAGCAACTCGACCCCGGGACTTATTCTTTTGTAAGCCCAGTACTTTTTCTATCGGTGTCTTTTGCCGAACCGCTAAGTAACGGGGACATAAACACACCAGCATCAGTTGTCAAGCAATGCAAGGGGGACAAACACAGACAAACAAACGCACACACACATATATATATATACATATATACGACGGGCTTCTTTCAGTTTCCGTCTACCAAATCCACTCACAAGGTTTTGGTCGGCCCGAGGCTATAGTAGAAGACACTTGCCCAAGGTACCAAGCAGTGGGACCGAACCCGGAACCATTTGGTTGGTAAACAAGCTACTTACCACACCGCCTTTAGTCGAATATTTTGACCCCAAAGAATAATTCTTTGTAAGCTTAGTACTTATTCTATCGATCTATTTTCCGAACCGCTAAGATGCGGGGACGTTAACACGCCAACATCGGTTGTCCAGCGAGGGTGAGAGGTCAAACAGACGTACAAGCATACAAATATACATACATACATACATAGATACATACACACACATCTATCTATCTATCTATCTATCTATCTATCTATCTATCTATCTATCTATCTATCTATCTGTCTATCTATCTATCTATCTATCTATCTCTCTATCTATCTATCTATCTATCTCTCTCTCTCTCTCTCTCTCTCTCTCTCTATATATATATATATATATATATATATATATATATATATATATACAAAAAGCAATAAAGATTCAAGTTAATTTAAATGAATTTACTTGAATATGGTACCTAACTTAGATGCACCAAAAAAAAAACTATACTGTTTTAACAATACAGTAATGTGGGGTGATTATAAGCGAGAAAGAAGCAACAAGAATGGATAGGTTTTTAGTACAATCGTTTCATACAAGGACAGGCTTTATTAAAAGTTGCAAAAATTACAGCATATAAACGTGTCCCGTACTCATCAGCTAAAATACATGTGAGTTCTCTAGACATCCTAGTGGTTGAGGCTATACTCATGAAGTAATGTAGATAATTAAGTAACAGATTTCCAAAGTTCATTAAAGTTCTTTAAAGATGATGTACAGTCTTATCACAGAATTTTAAAAATTACTATCCCTAGTAATAATAAATCTGTTATAGAAAGGATTAGAAAGAAAATTAATAAGTTCTTTAAGGATTTCAACCTCAGTATAACGTATGAACCGGGCACTAAAATAGTTAACTTCCTAGATATTACGCTAGACCTTAACTCCAAGCTGCATTACCCATTTAGAAAGGAAGGGAAATCACGAATTACGTAAATAAATTATCAAATCATCCCCCAAATATAATTGAATCTTTAGTAAGAAATATTTCATTAAGAATTTCAAAATTATCATCCAATAAGGATATATTTAACTCCCATTCTGAGCATTATAATGCGGCGTTAACTAAGGCTGGATACAACCAAAAGATTACATTCGTTGATAAGGAGAACTCACGTATTCCTAATGAAGAAGTTATCAGTAATCACGTAAGCAGCAATACAGACCAAGCCCGAAATAAAAGTAGAATTAAATTAACGGTAAACGCTAATCTAACGTACAGGCCCAACAATTCAAATAGAAGCATTGACCAGAACATAGGTAACTCGGATAATATCGAAGTAGATAAACCTAAGATGCACACAAATAAAAAAAAAATAATGATAATAAATACAATAACTCCGGTGAGATGAATAGTAATAATTCTACGAACCCTAAATTTATAAAAAAAGATATATTATGGCTGAATATTCCTTTCAACTGTGCGATACAATCGGATATACAGAACAAATTCAAAGTAATTCTGGAAAAAAATTTCCCTATCTCTCATAGATATCATAGAATTATTTCTAGGAAAACAGTTAGGATTTCTTATTCAACCCTCCCAAATATGTCCACTTTAATAGCTAAGATTAATAATAACAACATTAAACTAGCCAGGAAAGATAGAAATAAAAATAATAATATCAGCATGAATACCAATAGCAATTATAATAATACTACCAAAACAATAAAAACAGCAATAGTAACTATCAAAACATAGGTGAAATTAGTAACCACAGAATGACTAATAACATTAACATTAATAGTAATAATAACAATGCCGATATTAATAGAAGTAATAATGTTAATAATAGAAATAATAGAAATAAGGCTAATGGAGAAAATAAGGAGAATGAAAATATCAGTGATATCTATAACAACAATATGCAGTCGGATAAAAAGACTAACAATAATAGTAACATTACCAATAATATAAGAAATCATGGTAGGACTTTAGACCTAAATGATGAAACAGAAGGATCAATAAATAATAGCAATACTTTAGATATCAGCACCAACTATAGAAATATTAATAGCAATAAGGACAATTATACTCATGATAATCAAAATAATAGGAACCTAAGACATCTACCTAAGAATAATCCAAAACCTGAAGTTGTTCCTCCTGTGTGTAAGTGTAGAATAAAATCAAAATGCCCGGCACCTGGTCTATGCGGGGAAAATAATGTAATCTATAAATGTACCATATCCACGGAGAATAACAAATATTTTTACATTGGATGTACAATTAATTTTCTAGCCAGAGTTAGAAATCACATCTCGTCTTTTAAATTACGTCATAAAGCTGGTACCACCACACTTTCAAACAAAATCTGGGAACTCAAAAATAATAATAATTATTATAACCTTAATTGGGAAATAGTTAGGAGAGCAATTCCGTATAAAAATAGTAGGGTTGGTTGCCAACTATGCTCCATGGAGACGTATGAAATTCTAAAGCATAGAAAACATAGAAACTTATTGAATAACCATATCGAACTAGGTCAAGTTTGTGTCCACGCTAAATTGAAGACTTTAAAATATATTTAAATGATTAGAATATTCGTAACTAGATAGATAGATAGATATAACTTGATTTTTACTAGTATAGCACTGCTTTAAGTAGATAACTAAGAGTTCTCACACTACAGTTATCTTTTTCCTTATATCTGCATCAGTTTTTTGAGAACAGGGAAATGAATAGTACTTATACGCTGCTTAATTGAGGCTTTATTTAATTTCAAACTCATAATTTTAATCTTAATTTTAAATCTTAATTGTAATTTTTAATTTTAATTCTTAACTTAATCTAATTTAAGTAGCATAACTTTAATAAAGTAAAATGAGTTACTAAAGCCCCATAATTCTATTTCAAAATTAAATAAATAAGGCTACTCCTCGGTGATAATATGATTTCTTCATTATGATAGACAATTCCCTAACACCTTGTAAATGATCTTCTAAGATTTGACCTGTAGTCCGTCAATGTATGAATAATAACGGCAACTCCTTAAGACAATAAAATGAATAAATTAAATAAATAAATTTTAATGACTTTTTGATAAGATTATACTTAGATTTTCCTAATGTATTTCTTTTGATTTTAGCCTCTGACCCCTAAACCCCTGACCGTGTTATCTCTTTAGATTCTCTTTAAATTCATAGCTGATTTCAACAGCAATAAATTAGCTGTTTTACTGGTCAAAGAATAATATTCTCCTCTAGTTCCTAGATGCCTGTAAATTAAAACCAGACTTGCCGTCTACTAATTCTTCTGTATAACTAGAACCCTCTTTTTTTCTTTTTTTTTTTTCCCTTCTTTCCTATTTCTTTCTCTTTTCTCTTTTTTCTTTTCTTCTTCTTATTCTCTTTTTTCTTTTTCTCTTCTCTTTTAGTCCCCCTCCCCCTTTTTGCTCCCTCCTCCTTTATTTCTCTCTTTTCTTCTCTTCCCTTCCCTTTTCTGTTCTTTGCCTCTCTAGAAAGCCCTTCAGCCTTTAAAAGTTAAATAGCTACAGCCTCTTGTAAATAGCAGTAATGTGATTAATGTGGCAAATACCTAATCATATAACAAGAATTGATACCTACCTCATTGTGTTCAACCATTGATAAATTTATCGCCTGTGAATATGAAATTCCTCTTCATTTCTCTGGAAATTTACATCTACACCATTGGAAATTGTGCATCTATACAAAGGATTAATTCACCCTCTCTGTAATGCTAATAAGCAGGAATTGAGACCCACCTCGTTGTGATTAACAATGGATAAATTTGTCGTCTGTGAGTATGTAATCCCTCCTCATATCTCTGAAATTCATATGTGCACTATGGATTAGGTCACCTTCTCTGTGATGCTATTAAAACTTTTTTTAAAATTCTGTGATAAGACTGTACATCATCTTTAAAGAACTTTAATGAACTTTGGAAATCTGTTACTTAATTATCTACATTACTTCATGAGTATAGCCTCAACCACTAGGATGTCTAGAGAACTCACATGTATTTTAGCTGATGAGTACGGGACACGTTTATATGCTGTAATTTTTGCAACTTTTAATAAAGCCTGTCCTTGTATGAACGATTGTACTAAAACCTATCCATTCTTGTTGCTTCTTTCTCGCGTATATATATATATATATATATCTTTATATATATATCAATAGAAAAAACAGGATGCAAAGGATTTTGCGGTACATATGTTTCTAGCATTATTGAGCAATTTATATCAATGCATAATTGATATAACATGTAGGTCAACAGCCTTCTTCAGCCGCGTACAATTACCACACCAAAGACATGTATTACATTATAGCAGGTTTGAGAAGAAGTTTGGGAAAAAACGAGTTACATTGGGAAAGTAAATCCTCATAGTCGTATGTGGCATAGCGAGACACGAAAACAAAACGTCCATACCGTTTTTTTCACTCGATTAGGAATGAGGTGGGTTGGATGTTGAGAGAAAGGGGAGGAGGTGGAGAGGGTACCTCTTTAATGAAGTTGGGATCACAAAGAGGAAAAAGTAATGTATATAAATATTATTATACAGTAATAATAGTAAGTACAAAATGTATGTATATATATTATATATATATATATATATATATATATATATATATATATATATATAATATACACACATAAATATATACGACGGCCTTCTTTCAGTTTCCGTCTACCAAATCCACTCACAAGGCTTTGGTCAGCCTGAGGCTATGCAGAAGACAGCTGTCCAAGGTGCCACGCAGTGAGACTGAACCTGGAGCCATGTGGACGGTCAGCAAGCTACTTACAATACAGTCACTCCTGCGTCTATGTATTGCATTTATATACATCAAGCCTAATAGTTTTTATCTGTTTCACTATCTCCCTTTCTCTCTCTCTCTGTCTCTCTCTCTCTCTGTCTCTCTCTCTCTCTCTCTCTCTCTCTATATATATATATATATATATATATATTATAATATATATATATTATATATACATATAGAAATAAATGAAAAAGATGAATATACAAACGACGTGGTCTTTTGCTTATATATATTTTTCATTTATTATGGAATTGAAGAACGCAACACATCGAATTTATATATATATATATATATATATTATATATATATATATATATTATATATATATATATATATATATGGTGGGATTGTGTTAACCTCACGTGGAGAAATGATAGGAATGGAAAAAATAATAATAATAAGGCAGAATACTAAGCTGAAAGCAATTTTAATATAAATGAGTGTAAGAAAAATTAAAAAAGGAGATCAAACCCTCTTTCATAACAAGGCAAATTTTCAAGATTTGGAATGGGAAAAAATTTTTCTAATGAGGAAGGGGAAAAAAATACCTATCCATTCTTGTTGCTTCTTTCTCGCGTATATATATATATATATATATATCTTTATATATATATCAATAGAAAAAACAGGATGCAAAGGATTTTGCGGTACATATGTTTCTAGCATTATTGAGCAATTTATATCAATGCATAATTGATATAACATGTAGGTCAACAGCCTTCTTCAGCCGCGTACAATTACCACACCAAAGACATGTATTACATTATAGCAGGTTTGAGAAGAAGTTTGGGAAAAAACGAGTTACATTGGGAAAGTAAATCCTCATAGTCGTATGTGGCATAGCGAGACACGAAAACAAAACGTCCATACCGTTTTTTTCACTCGATTAGGAATGAGGTGGGTTGGATGTTGAGAGAAAGGGGGAGGAGGTGGAGAGGGTACCTCTTTAATGAAGTTGGGATCACAAAGAGGAAAAAGTATATGTATAAATTTAAATATGATTATACAGTAATAATAGTAAGTACAAAATGTATGTATATATATATATATATATATATATATATATATACACATAAATATATACGACGGCCTTCTTTCAGTTTCCGTCTACCAAATCCACTCAACAAGGCTTTGGTCAGCCTGAGGCTATTGCAGAAGACAGCTGTCCAAGGTGCCACGCAGTGAGACTGAACCTGGAGCCATGTGGACGGTCAGCAAGCTACTTACAATACAGTCACTCCTGCGTCTATGTATTGCATTATATACATCAAGCCTAATAGTTTTTATCTGCTTCACTATCTCCCTTTCTCTCTCTCTCTGTCTCTCTCTCTCTCTGGTCTCTCTCTCTCTCTCTCTCTCTCTCTCTCTCTATCTATATATATATATATATATATATATATATATATATACATATAGAAAATAAATGAAAAAGATGAATATACAAACGACGTGGTCTTTTGCTTATATATATTTTTCATTTATTATGGAATTGAAGAACGCAACACATCGAATTTATATATATATATATATATATATATATAATATATATATATATATATATATATATATATATATATGGTGGGATTGTGTTAACCTCACGTGGAGAAATGATAGGAATGGAAAAAATAATAATAATAAGGCAGAATACTAAGCTGAAAGCAAATTTTAATATAAATGAGTGTAAGAAAAATTAAAAAAGGAGATCAAACCCTCTTTCATAACAAGGCAAATTTTCAAGATTGGAATGGAAAAAATTTTTCTAATGAGGAAGGGGAAAAAAATTTACAAAAATTAATGAATAAGGATACCAATACATTCTAGTGTCTTCATGCTTTTAAAGTTCGATATTATTCCATGGAAAAACGTCTTTGGGGTATTAGGATGCATGTGTTTTAGTGTAGTGTTTCCTTTGAGGAGGTTGGATGTTTATGCGTCAAAACAGGAAATGAGGTAGGAGTTATCCAGTTCCTGTGAAAAAGGAGAGACAATTCTGTGGATTTTATACTCTTTAATTGGAATACTGGATTGTTTGTCAAACAGGATGCTAGAAAACGGAGTTTGGAATTTTTCAATAAAAAGATTCTCCTTGTTGATACTTACTTTTGTAGTGCTTCTGTCCTTACATTCATAGAAAGGGAATATACGAAATTTGGGATTTTTATTTCTAGCGCAAGTGTCTATGTGACTACTGAGTGGAATTTGACGGTATTGTGGGAGATATATCGTTTCTTTATGGACTGCTACTCTTCTGCATAGAGGAAGGCTCGTCTGTCCGATATAATTGTGTTGGCAACCTGCGCATGTAAGGACGTAAATGAGGCTCCCGGAGGTCTTGATTTTAAACTTTGTTCCTTGCTTGAAAGTAAATTCAGAACCTTCAAGTAGGAAGGGGTAGGTACCACATTTAGGGTGTGCACATTTTTGAACTGATGGGGGTGGATGTGGTGTATGAAGTTTGGCATTTGTTAGGAATTTTTTTCAATGATTTATGTTGCCTTCCGCATTTAAGGATTTTATGTGTATTGATAAAAATATTCATTTTCGGTCCATGGACAGTATAATGAGGTGTTTTATGATTGTGCTGTATGCTTCGATGTTTTTGGGGTTGTGGGTGGAAATGTATGGAAGTATTTTGAGGTTTGTTGTGTTACTGTGTTGGGTGGTTTTCAGTGTGTTATTGTCGATTTCCTTGGCACGTTTTATTCCAAAGTCTATCAGTGTAGAAGGATATTGGCTTTGTATAGTGTTTTTTTAAGGTCTTTAAGGCGTATTTCTCAAGTTGTTGGGTCCGGGTCAATGGAGCAAATCCATATGTATGTATATATATATATATATATATATATATATATATATATATATATATGGAGGCGCAATGGCCTAGTGGTTAGAGCAGCGAACTCGCGGTCGCAGGATCGCGGTTTCGATTCCGGGCGTTGTGTGTGTTTATTAAGCGAAAAATACCTAAAAAGCTCCATGAGGCTCCGGCAGGGGGAGGGGGTGATCCCTGCTGTACTCTTTCACCACCTTTTCTCCCACTCTTTCTTCTGTTGGCCTACACGCTTAGCCACGGGGTGGCGTCATTCGAAGGCTAAAACAATGCGAACGCATTGTGACCAGCGATGTGTAACAACATCTGAGGTCTGGTCGGTCACGTGATCACGTGATATATATATATATATATTACACGGCGAGCTTCTTTCAGTTACTTAGTCGATCAGAGGCTATAGCAGAAGACACCCAAGGTGCTATGCAGTGGGACTGAACTCGGAACCATGTGGTTGGGAAGGAAACTTCATACCACACAGCTACGTCTGTATTCATGTATGTGTGTGTATATATGTATATATATATATATATATATATATATATATATCACGAAAGTACGTATAGGGAAAATTCAATCTTCAATTATAGAATTCACAATTGTCTTTCTCTTATATTAACATATTTAGATTTAGAAAATATCATCGAAATTAATATTTCCGAAAATACATGGTAACACAACGTTTACAAGGCGATCCAAAGTTAATTAAATTCAAAGTGAACTGAGGAAATATTTCCAGTACATGAACGTCCTTTCTGTATGCGTTCCTGTAATGGAAATATATTCTTCTGCAAAAGTTGAAGACGCATACGTCGTCTTCGTCGAGAGAATCCATCACATGTACGTACGTGTATCTGTATATATATATATATATATATATGTATGTATGTATGGGTGTGTGTATATATATATATATATATATATATACATATTCTCTTTCTCTTTTACTCTTTTACTTGTTTCAGTCATTTGACTGCGGCCATGCTGGAGCACCGCCTTTAATCGAGCAACTCGACACCGGGACTTATTCTTTTGAAAAGCCCAGTACTTATTTGGTCTCTTTTGCCGAACCGCTAATGAACGGGGACATAAACACACCAGCATCGGTTGTCAAGCAATGCTAGGGGGACAAACATAGACACACAAACACACACACATACATATATATATACATATATACGACAGGCTTCTTTCAGTTTCTATCTACCAAATCGACTCACAAGGCATTGGTCGGTCCGGGGCTATAAGAAGACACTTGCCCAAGATGCCATGCAGTGGGACTGAACCCGGAACCATGTGGTTGGTTAGCACACTACTTACCACACAGCCACTCCTGCGCCTATATATATATATATATATATATATGTGTGTATAAACATATATATATATGTATATGTATATATATATATATATATATATAATAATATATAATATATATATATATATATATATATATATATATTAAATTAGAAACAAAAACACTATTAGGCAAATCAAACAATGAAAAACTTAAGCCAAGACATAAAATTATTTAATTTATATTATTTAAATATATAACAGAAGAAGTTAGCAGGCATGAAACGATCGTAGTGTGATATTAATTATATTTTTTTATTAATTTTGTTATATATTGAAATAATAAAAATTAAATAAGTTTATGTATTGGCTTAAGTTTTCATTGTTTGATTTGCCTAATAGTGGTTTTGTCTCTAATTTAATATAATATAATATTTTACTATAAAATTGGATTCAATCCTAAATCTGATTTTCCCTGTACGTTTGGATTATTCCCTAATATTTATTATTATTATTATATATATATATATATATATATATATATATATATATATATATATATATATATATATATATATATATAATATTATTAGAGACAAAACCACTATTTTGCAAAACAAACAAGAAAGACTTAATCAATACATAAAATTTTAATAAAAAGTAAAAAAACCGCCACTACACAATTGTTTCATGTCTTGAACGACAATCTTCAGGTGGATTTCCGATCTAAAATATCAATATCAATATCGAACGTTCGATCACCAAGTGCAAAGAATTGTTTATTTTTCTTTTGAGTGTTTATGTATGTGTGAATGTGTGTGTGTGTGTGTGATTGTTTGCGTAATTTATTTATCTGTATAGATGTGGGTGTGAATATATTGGTGTATATATCGAGTTCTGTATGTTTGTATATGTATGTGTGAGCGGGTATACGTATATTGTTTATGAATGTGGGTTGTATGTGTGGTGAGGGAGTATGAATAAGTATTGTGTTGAAGTATTTGGCTATTTTATTTATTTATCGTTGCCTAGACGTTTTTTATGTGTATGTATAGGGATATATAGGTGTGTGAGTTAGTGTATGTATTTAGATATGGTTTATATACTTAGTTATATGTGTATGGGTGTATATATAGTTTATTTTTATTTTGTTTTATATTTAATTGTTGATAGGTTTATTTTAGTTTATATATTGATTATATATGGATTATATATAGGTTATATATAGATTATATATTTATATTTTTCATTGATACTTTAATTATTTTAAAATTATTTTTTATACTTATATTTTAAAATATTGATATTTTAGATCGGAAATCCACCTGAAGATTGTCGTTCAAGACATGAAACATTGTAGTGGCGGTTTTTTTACTTTTTATTAAAATTTTATGTATTGATTAAGTCTTCCTTGTTTGTTTTGCAAAATAGTGGTTTTGTCTCTAATTAATATTATATAATATTTTACTATAAAATTGGATTTAATTCTAAATCTGATCTTTTCCCTGTAAATTTGGATTTATTCCCTAATATTTATTATTATTTAATATTGATAATTTTGTATATTGAGTGTAATACCTCAATTTCGTAAATTATGGAATTTACAGGTAAGATAGAACCGCTGTTTTGGGATTCATCTTTGAAAGATATTCCTATTCCTTCTAGAAAGGAATTTATTTTGAAACTTGTTAATAATGTTAAAGATTTTATTTCTAGAATTAAATGGAAAGCTTTTTACTATAATTTTTATTTATTTAATGATAATGATAGTAGGAATGATAATTTTACCTCTAAATTTAAATCTAGAAAGGAACCTCCATTTAATAAAGAATTACAATTACTAGAAGATAGTATATGGAAGGTGGTAAAAAATATTGAATTCCATAAATACCCAATAGAAATAATGAATATTTAAGGAATTTAGCATTAAAATTAAAGATATGAGAAATATGGATGGTATTATAGTACAATCTGATAAAACTAGGAATCAATATAATTAGATGTTAAATTATATGATAAAAACTATTAGGGAAAGAAATAATTAAAAAATATAAAATTGTTCCAGATGATATTCTTTATAATATTAATAAGGCCTCTAAATTAGTAATGTTAAAATATGAGTTGGATAATAAAACTGAACCTTATGTACCTTTGCACCCCAGAATTACTCTTAAAGACTATAAAGATAATTTTTATTCAGACCCTAAAGTTAGATTAATTTGCCCATGTAAATCTGACCTAGGTAATTAAGTAAATTTATTTTAGATAAATATATCAATAAGTTAAATAAACTTAATTATTAAAATTATGGTTTAGTAATAACAATACATTGAAATGGTTTAATAATATTAAAGATAAAAATCGTTATAAACTTATTCAAATAGATATAGATAATTATTATTCTTCTATTAATGAAATTGTGTTTAATAAAGCGCTTATTTTCGCAATGAATAAAGTGGGTATGTCACTTGAAGAAGTTAATGTAATTAAAATGGCTAGGAAATCGCTCATTAAATATAAAAATAAATTATGGGCTAGGAATGATACCAGAGATTGTTTTGATATACCTATGGGAGCACCAGATTCTGCACAAGCTACTGATTTAGTAGGTATTTTTCTTTTATCTGAACTCCAATTAGAAAATCTTAAGATAGAGGGTGGCTTATATAGAGACGATCTTCTACTACTTACAAAGAATTGTACTAATAGGAATCTAGAAGTATATAAGCAAAAACTATATAGTTTCTTTAAAAGATATGGTTTAAGTATTACTATATATAAGGAGAATTATAATGTTAATTATTAGATGTTAATTTTAATCTAATTACTTAAGGTAAAACACAACCATATCATAAACTTAATGAGAACCTTAGATATATAAATGTTAATAGTAATCACCCATTTTCTATTAAAAAATCGTTGATTAATAATATAAGTAAACGTATTTCATTACTCTCTTATGATATAGAGATTTTTATAAACATGCTAATTATTATAATGAGGCCCTTAGAGGGGCAGGTTATAATAGGGATATTAAATTTTATAATATTAGTGATAAAGATTTAAAAGATAATTTTCGAGATACTTATAATAATAATTATAATTTTGTTAGTTTTAGTGGTAAAAATAATAGATATTATAAATATAATAATAATAATAAAAATGATAAAAATAAAAAAGAATAAAAATAATAATAATATAATACAAATAAGAATAATAAAAATAAAAATAATTTAATAATATTATAATAATTATATTGATAAAATTAATAATATTAATAATTCCTTAAATGCTGTACATAGATATAATTCTGATAATAATTTTAATAAAATAAAGAATTATAAATATATTTATAATAATGACAATAATAATAAGGTTAATAAGAATAAAATTTGGTTAATAGTTCCTTATGGAGATCAAGTAAAAACGAATATTATCAAAGAGATTTTAGATGTTATAGAACTATTTATTAGAGATAATCGTAAATATAGAAACATTTTCTCTAGTAATAATTTTGGAGTAGGTTATTCCACCACTAATAATGTAGGTAACATTATTTCTTCATTTAATAAATTTAAACTGAATAATTTTTATAAAAAGAAATTATTTGATAATAATAATAATAATGATAAGACTTATATTAATTGTACTTGTAGGGATAAGTCTAATTGTATATTAAATAATAATTGTGATATTAACGATTTAGTGTATAAATGTATGTTACATTACATGATAATAACTTTAAGAATAATAATTACCCAAAAGCGGTTTATATAGGGTCTCTACTCCTCAAAATAAAATTAAGAATCGCACAACGTATGAATTCTTTTAAAAATAAAAACTTAATCAACTCAACTGGACTTAGTAAGTACATTTGGAGACTTAAATCACAAAATATTAATTATAGTTTAATTTGGGAATAATTTGTAAAACTAAATCATATACTATAGGAGCTAATTGTTGTTATTTATGCTCTAATGAGTTTAAAGAAATTTTATTTTATAAGTATGATAATTTACTTAATACAGGTGAAGAGCGCAAAATAAAATGCAGACATAGGTTACTTTACTATATATAATAAGTTCATGATAAATAACAATAATAGTTCCCTATTAAACGTTACTTTAGTTTAATATAAATTTAGTTTTAGTATTATATATATTTAGTTATGTAGTCTAGGCTTTAATTATAGTTAGTCTTTAATTGATATTTCTTTGTTTTAATTAGTTCATTTTTAATGTATATTATATATAACAATTTATGGTACGTTAAAACTTTAATAATTTTATATAGATTTATTTTATTTTCTTTACTTATTTATTTTATTTTTTTTATTATGTATTTTTATTATGTATATGTTATATGTATATTTGAGGATATATTCTTATGTATGATTGGGTGTATTTAGTGGTGTATATATTGAGTTTTGTATGTATGTGTGAATGTTTACGATCCCTTTGTATTTTATTTGGTATGTTGAATTGACAGTTTTTATTGGGTATTGTCTGTTATAATACACGCTTATATAGATATTTGGGAGATTTGTCCGTGAATATGTAGGTATGGGTGTGTATACATGTGTGCGTGTGTACAAGTGCAAGTGTAGATGCGGGAGTGTATGAGTGCTATGTAATTGAGTGGGATTATTTATGCACTTGTATACATGAATTTTTGAATGTGCGTGTGTTTGCACCCGTCTGCGTGTACACACTCATATATAAATATAAATATATTAATATTTATTTACTTTTTTGAAAGATTGTTTCTTATATATATGTGTATGTGATGTTATGTGTGAATGTATATATATATATATATATATATATTTTATATATATATGTTTATGTTTGTATATGTATTTATTTAATAATTTATTGAGTGTGGGAATGAATATATTGGTGTATATATCGAGGTTTGTACGTTTGTATATGTTTGTGAGAGTGTGTATATGGTTATGTTTGTGGGTGTGTGTATATATGTGTGTGTATTTGTGTGTATTGTTTTTGGTAAGGGGTTTTTATTTTATGTATGGATTTCATTTATCATGATTATTTTATTTAGAATTTTTAGTTTTTTAGTCCCCATGCATTATGGCTTGGTTTGTTCTCATGGTAGTTTTTTTATTGGGTATTGTCTTGTAGCCATTTATACGTATATTTGGATGTCTAGGAGAGTGTCCGTGAATATGTATGTTGCATGGGTGTGTGTGAATGTGTGCGCGTGTATAAGTGCATGTGTAGATGTGGGAGTGCATGGTGCTAGTAAAAGTGTGTGCTTGTGTATGCACTTGTATACATGCATGATTGATGTGCGTGAGATTGCACCCATTTTTAAGGATGTTATGTTTTATTTATCTGTATGGGTGGTGGGAGTGAATTTTGGTGTATATATCGAGGTTTATACGTATGTATATGTATGTGTGAGTGAGGTGGGTATTGTATATGTCGTGGGTTGTGTGGTTTACGTGTTGTGATTTGTGTGTGAATGTATAGGTTAGGGGGATTGCTATATAGGTATGTTATAGAGTTTAGTAAAGGGAGGTTTTATCATTATATGTATTTATGAGCTTTAGTTTATCATGGTAGTTTTATTAAAGAATTTGTAATAATTTATGTCTATTTATGATGTTTGTTATTTTATTACATTATTCCATTCATAATTTTTAAGTAATGTTCGTTTAGCACGTGAATATAATTTTTAATTCCATTTATTCCATTCATAATTTTAAATGACGTTCGTTTCCAGAGCGCGAATACTTTTTATACATATGTTAGGTTCCTATGGTAACGTAATTTTGTTTGACGTTTTTAACGGCTAGAGTTAATTTCACTTCATAAATTGAAACTGATTTGAAAGTATGTATATTTTTTCTCCTTATGTTAATCTTGTTACTTAGGATATTCTGGTTACTTATGAAGTTATTTTATATATCGTATTATGTGTAGTAATGTTGTTTTTTTCTTTTGAGTGTTTATGTATGTGTGAATGTGTGTGGTGTGTGCGTATTTTAGTTGTGTAACTTATTTATCTGTATGAGTGTGGGTGTGAACATATTGTTGTATATATCGAGCTTAGTACGTATGTATTGTATATGTGAGGGGGTATACGTATATGTTGTGTGTGTGTGTTTTACGTATGTATATTGTGTGTGATTGTATATATGGAGATTGCTATATAGGCATAATTGTGTATGGTAAAGGGAGTTTTATCATTATATGTATATGGGTTTCATTATCATGATGGTTTATTAATGATTTGTAGTAAATTCTGTATATAAGTTGATTATATATTATTCCATTCATAATTTTTAAAAAAAAACGTTCGATCACCAAGTGCAAAGAATTGTTTATTTTTCTTTTGAGTGTTTATGTATGTGTGAATGTGTGTGTGTGATTGTTTGCGTAATTTATTTATCTGTATAGATGTGGGTGTGAATATATTGGTGTATATACCGAGTTCTGTATGTTTGTATATGTATGGTGTGAGCGGGTATACGTAATATTTTTTATGAATGTGGGTTGTGTGTGTGTGTGAGGGAGTATGAATAAGTATTGTGTTTGAAGTTTTTGCTATTTTATTTATTTACGTTGCCTAGACGTTTTTTATGTATATGTATAGGGATATATATATAGGTGTGTGAGTTAGTGTATGTATTTAGATATGGTTATA